>NC_041364.1:5412475-5522475 GCF_900634415.1 Cottoperca gobio
TTCTTACCCCATAAATACGACTGCTGTATTTGAAAGTGCTCATCTGACACTTGTGCTTCTGGTTTAAGAGTAAATCATTTGGAAATGAACATTTTTAGACCGTCTAGATCCTCTTAACAAATGCAATAGGTGATATTCTCAATTTAGCTACGACACTGAAAACTCCTACTTTGCCCAAATTAAAATAAACTAAACGTTTCCCCTTCTGATGATTAATAGAAAATAATTATATTTTTAAATACTTGATACATTTTCACAATTGAATGTACCTTTAAAATGATCTACCAATCATGATCACTTCACACCCCATGTTGAAAACCTTTTTATTGTACAAAACATTTGAACTGTATGTTGAGAAGAGACTAAAAGTCGTTGGCAATTAGCGTACCTGTGATGAAGAGGTCAAATGTAAAATAATACAGTCAATTAAAGTGTTAAAAGAAAATAAGCCGAGGTTTTATTCTTATATAAAACCTACACAGATGTTCTCAGGAATGATATTTGACCTCTTTATTAACTATCGTGAGGGACGCTGACACAGCTGCTGTTTTGACATTTCCCTGCGTGACGAGCGCCTCCTGCTCGTTACTCGTAGACAAAACATGGAATCATTTGATTTGATTGACAATGACTTCAGCAGAATTACTTTCTCATCGGCAATAATGACGGTGTTTTTGGTGAATCGTGGACTCGGCACACTGGAGCCAAAGACGGACACATGTGGTTGTTATTGGAAATAAAAATATGGCAATTATTCAATGGAAACTTAAAACGGTAATTGTGGACTGCAGTGATGAGGGCAATTGAAAATTCTCAGTGTCACAGTATCTTCCCTGTTATTACAAAACTGAAGGAAGGTGAGAAGAAAAAGACGCAATGTGGCGCAATTATCAACTATATAGGCGAGGTTTGTAACCATGTATGCATGTTAGAGGTGTATAAAACAGGTTTATTCAGAGATAAGACCAAATATACCTAATGATGCGTAACTGGAGTAATGAACATTAGTGTGTGTGTGTGTGTGTGTGTGTGTGTGTGTGTGTGTGTGTGTGTGTGTGTGTGTGTGTGTGTGTGTTCTCCGTGAATGAGCATTGTTAATCTTGGGACATTACTGCTGCTTCTATTCTGGCTTCAGTCATTTATATGTTTGGTCTTTCCTCTTTATTTCTACCTGCCTGTATTTCTTATTTGTGTATTCCCAGGTAATTAACCTCCTATGTAAATCTATCTTTCTCTTTCCTCCCCATTGTAATAGTCCAGCAGCGTGGGTAACGTGCTCGTTTGCCTTCTTATCCACAGTCAAATAAGAAGATTCATATCAGTTTCTGCATCAAGTAGAAACCAAAGAACACAGCCGGCATCATTTAAAAACAGATGCTTTCCAACAACAACACCAAAGTGTTTTACTTGCTTTATTCTAGAGATTTCTAACAAATGTTGTTCTCTTATATTGTGTACAATTATAACAATTAATGTTACAGTTTGTGGATAAAAAAGATGAAATATTAGCTCTAAATCTGGCCAAACAGCAAAATCATCTGTGCATCCATTCGGTAAATTAAAGGGGATGAGGTCAAATCCGGCGTCCACTGTCGTACAACAATTTCAGAACCGTAACAAAGTCTTGCGTCGCTCTTAAGTTTTAAGGCAAAGTGGTTTAACTATATTATTTACAAACACTGGTTACTCTTATAATTCAGCAGATTATTTGAATCTCTGAACAGCTCAATATATCTCCTCGTGTGCCCTTACACGTCGTCTTCTCCACAAGCACTTCTTTATACAAAACACATTTTTAACATAAAATGTCTTGTCCATGTGTTAGTTGAGCAACATGGGTCGTGTCAGGACACCACAGGTTTCCCAATCTAACACATGGATAACATCTCGCCTGCATCTGTTCACTGAAATCTTCACGCTACCTTGTTAACAACAGAGAGGAGGAGGAGGAGGAGGGAGAGGCGAGGAGGAGCGTAGACACACAAAACTGTTAAAGAATGACTTGTCAATTGATTATATTTCTAAATTAATATAACAAACTATCAAATCAAATCCCAAAAAGCATCTTAACTTTCATCAGCTGTAGTGATATGTGAGTTAGAAATGTTAAGGGGGGGGGTCTGCAAACCTTTAAACCTGAAATATTAATGATTTGTTATTCTGTAAGATTAATATGATTATGTTGAATAAACTAAATATTCCAAGTATCTATTCAACTTCAGAGTTATTTTTTATGAATAAATCTTCTTTAAAATATGATTAATTATCGTCCGAGCCACCAGGACAGCAAACATCATTGTTTCTGAAGCAGACAATGAGGCGTCATCGTCAACTCAAGGGCTGTATCAAGAAACATAATACTGCAAAGTTTGTATTCCCTCTTGGCAGAAATACTCATCTTTTCATGTTTCATGTGCAACTCTTTAGTAACAGAAACAGAAACAAAAGGTTATCTTAGCTGCAGCTGTGCTTGCAGTGTAGTTCAGAGCTCAGGGCGAGTCCTCACAGCTCTCGTGGGCTGTAACTTTCTCACAAACACAGATTACATTTCCACCTTTGGCTGTGATCCAATCACGTTCATATATCATATCAGTGCATGCTGTGTGTGTGTGTGTGTGTGTGTGTGTGTACACTTGACATGAACTTGTTTTATCTTCTCCAGATAAGACTTCATGGGGAACATACATTAATACATACATACCAACCCGTTTTCTAATCATGGGGAGTGCTGCTCAACATGTGAAAACAGCTGCAAAACAATGTGGCTCTGGAGGAGCTTTGTCAAATGTGAGAAAATAAACCCTGATGATGGCACTTATCTGAAGGCCCTGTCACACATGTCCGTATGTCGTATATATATATACATATACGTTGTGAGTAGCTCATCCTCACTTCTTCACAGCACGTCTTGCTGAATATATCAACCCAGCATCAGAGAGCATGGAGGATGCGGAGAGGCTGCGTCAGGGGTACATCCTAGCCGTTCTCCAGCATCAGCATGATGTAAACAAATTGGCGCTTTTCCAGCTCCGCACCAGTAGGAGAAGGAGGAGAAGAGGGCAACGGAGGAGGATCTGGATCAGAGCATGGATCGGTAGGCTGCTGGAGCTCCGGAACGAGGACCACGCCTCCTTCACCAACTTCATGCGGATGCCCCCCGAGATGTTCGACGAGCTACTTGCCAAAGTGGGTCCCAGGATAACCAAGCAGCATACCTGGTACAGGGCGCCGATCGAGCCTGGCCTGAAGCTTGCCCTGACTCTCCGTCACCTTGCCTCTGGGAGCAGGTATGCATTGATGAAGTTTGGCTGGAGGGTCCCTCACAACACCCATTCATCGTCCGAGAGATGTGGCAGTCAATCATTGATGAATACCTGGAGGAGGTGATGAGCTGCCCCACCATTCCTGATGGATGGCGCGCCATTTCCGACGAGTTCCGCACCAAGTGGAACTTCACACACACCTTAGGGGTACTTGATGGGAAGCACATTGCGTGCCGGTGTCCTCCAAACAGTGGGTCCATGTACTACAACTACAAAGGATTCTACTCCATTGTTCTGATGGCGCTTGTAGATGCGGACTACAAGTTCATCTGGGCAGATGTCGGTGGTGGGTATTTGCAATATGGATCACACAATTTATGATTGATGAATATGTGGTGTGAGCCTGTAGTTATCTACTGTTTGAGGTAACACTTTTGTTATCCTGTATTTGCAGGTATGGGGTCAGCGTCAGACGCTCAGATCTACAACCACTGTGAGCTGAAGGAAGGCGCTGAGAATGGTACCATAGGTTTCCCTGACCCAAATCCCGTGCCCAACGGCACCCAGGATGTGCCCTACTTCTGGATCGGTGACGATGCCTTCGCCCTACGGGCAACGGGGTTTGACAAAGGAGGAAAGGATCTTTAACTACAGGCTTTCCCGTCCCAGGAGAGTAGTAGAGAATGCATTCGGCATCCTGTCAAACCGCTTCCAGGTCCTGCTGAGTACCATGCAGCATCACCCGTCCACTGTGAAGCTCATCATCACCACATGCATCATCCTGCACAACATGATGAGGATGCGGCACCCACGGCTCCAGAACCAGCAGCTTGACCGTGCAGAGAACACCAACCGCAATTATGTTCCAGGTGCATGGAGACTAGGCCAGAACCTAGAGGACACACAGACAGTGTCTGGACCACCCAACACCGCCTCCATGGACGGAAAGACACAGAGGGAGCTCATCAAACACTGGGTGAACTTACCAGGCGGTGCAGTTCCGTGGCAATACAGCATGATCTAGGATATTGGAATAGGTATTGGTGATACATTGACACTTTTAAATAATGAAAAGAAAGGATTACAGCCATTCAACAACTTGTTTTTACAATGAACATATTATAATGGCATATATACAATAATGGAATCCCTGGCAACACCTGTACACAGTCACTCATCCTCCCTGTTGTTGGGTGGTGATGTGTTCAGGTCACCTGAACACAGGTCCTGAAGCACATTCCCACCTTCCAAACCCAGGGAAATGTGTGCTACGCCTGATATTGCCGACAGGTTTGGCAAACTGCTGCTGGGGTACGGAGGCAGAAGAGGAGGTGGAGGAGGCATGCACCGCTGATATTGCACAGGTTGAGGTCCATGCTGACGCTGGTTGGGGCTGGTTGGGGCTTGGCCGAACCGCAACGCACATCTGGCACGACGGGTCCTCCCAGGCAGGGGCCAGCACTGGGCTCATCGGCGTCGCTGTCTGCTTCCATCACCTCGGACAGGATGCGGTTCATGGCCAGTTTCACCGTTTTGTACCTCCGCTTGGACATGGTCACCAGGCTGTCACGCACATAGTTTGCAAAGGCGGTACGCTGGGTGAGCGGCTGCTGGTGCTCCTGTCTGACCTGCAGGTCTCTGAGGGCTGCACCAGAGTCAGCGACGCGCTTTTGGAGGGATGATAGAAGGGCCTCTTCGGCATCATGTGCCCGCTTGCTCATGGGCCCGCCAAGCCGCAGTTCCACGCACGCAGCTTCAGCAGCGTCTAGGTCACCGGGATGCCCATCGATGGCAGCTTTGATCTGCAAAGACACAATAATACAAAGAATAAGCGATATGACGGAAGATTATATAGTGCGACTCCTCCATCGCTCTGTGTGTACCTGGCCTGTACCACTACACCCGCCGTCTGCCCCCCTTCCTTCTTTCACATAATGGTATGATCCTAGTCTGTCCCCGCATGTGGCCGGCCGCATGGTGTGCCCATCAAAATAAAGTCCCCTGCCCCTGCATGGACCGTCGCATAACAACAGTACTTTTTTATTATTGTACACTCTTCGTTCGGAGGGGGGGCACAGATTGGTCCAGGCTCTGTGTTACAGGGGCACAGGCCCCTGTTGGCCCCTATCCAGAACCGGATTCTTTACGTTCTCTACATTCCTGCTCTGTGTCTGACTGTAGGTGTGTGTGTGTGTGTGTGTGTGTGTGTGTGTGTGTGTGTGTGTGTGTGTGTGTGTGTGTGTGTGTGTGTGTGTGTGTGTGTGTGCGCGGAGTTCTGCCCTTTGCGATGCAGCGCAGAGGAGTGAATGTAAATACTCAAAGCAGACACAGAAACGTGCACATATATTAATTAGTTAAATAACATAAGTGTTTAGTGTATATAATAACATAATAACAACCTGTTCAATGTGACAAGTGAGTTGTGAATATAAAACAGAATAACCCTCTTGAACTTCAGGGGGGGGGGCACAGGGAAACACTGAACATTCAGTACTTTGTCCTACACACTTATTTCACAGTAACAATAGGCCTTATATGCTTCGGCTTACATATAACGGCAACAATCATTAAAGAAAGACACCCGTTTTAGCCATTTGCGCATGGTGGGAAGTATTAGAGTGTGCCACATCAAAGGCTGTCCGCTAGTGTGAAGGAGAATAGCTAGCAAGGCTAAATAAATGTGTAATAGAGGGTGATTTGCTCGGATATAAACACAGGTGTGCCTTGAGATCCCGGCTTGGTCTTTGGCACAGAAAGTTTGAAGACCACTGGTCTAATGATATCTTTATATGTTAATGATAAACGTCAACACAATAATATTATCTTACCGGTTCTGCCCATGAGTGCAGCCTGGTCTTCCCACAGCTTGCCCTTCTTGTCCGCCCTCCTGTAGTCACTCCTCTTGCAGTCCCAGATGATGGGATTCTCCCTGAGAAACTACAGCATCATCTCCTCATGGTCAACGGACAAGGAGAAGTCTGACCTTTCCTGTTTTCACAGTCCTCTTGGGTCGCATGTTGACTGCTTGGGTAATGTTGTTTCTGTGACGGGATCGGTGACATATTTATAGGCACGGGTCACGTGATCGTTCGAAGGCCACAGACGAAACACCGAACACGCCAGAAATATGGCCCTTTCATACTAAATATGTTGCAGATAGGACATACGTCAGACATAATTTATGCATAGCTAACAAATAGGTTGTCCACCCGGTATCAATGAGTTGGCTTCAGTAGGGTTCACGTCACGTATATCGATTTACGACTGCCGTACCTCGAACGTCTTTGACATGCTCTACACATGTTTACGGCTTCAGCGTTCAACACAGTACCCCAGCGTAAAAACGCCGTGTTCCTCACGAATACTACTTATGTCCAACATACCCCTAATTTATATCGACGCACACCAGCGTAATGCCGTGTATTATTGCTAAACTCTGTTTACAACAGTCAAAGCATGTCAAATGCTGTGATGAACTCCTGGTGAATCGAAGCACTATGGTGCAATTTGAAAATAATCCCCCGCATACAAGCAGATGTGTCATCAACTCGCCATCCGTCTGTAGCCAAACAATAGACTTTGGCCACAGCATCGACAGTTTAATACGTCTACGAACCTCAAAGGGTCGTGGTCAGCGAAAAAGAAGCAACATGAAATGCAGAGTCTAGAAAGTGATTTTGAGGTTTTGAGCTTTCCTCCAGCTCACCATTGTGTTCTGCATAATTTCATGTTTATCATGATTATCAACTTTTGTCTGCAGTCGCTCAAACTTTTCCGCCTCTCAGTATTCGCTCCGCAGCATTGTTAGTAAACCACAAGCAGAGCTCTGGTTTCCTCAGTTGTCAGGCGGTTGTGATTGTTACAATGGAAAAGAAACTGCACTGAGAAAGCCTTGGGGGCCGGGTGGATTATTTTATTTTTGTGCAACTGTCAAACTCACATTCGGCTCGTTAAATACCAAAACTAAGCCTGTGTTAATTCTATGGACACGTCTAACATACTGTACTCATGAGAGCTATAGCTCAGGTCAGGCCACAATGCTATAGCTCTGCTAAGTTAATTAAATGTCACTCTTCATCTACAGCTCAGCCCACGACACAGCTGATGTTTCTGTTTTGATTGTATCTAGGGTAAAAGATTTTCTTTTATTTATTTGTCTTTTTTTGGAAGTCCCTCTTAAAGTTTTATGAGTCCTGACAGAAACCTGGAACTTATCGACGCTGAACAAATTCAGATTAGCTGCAAGCCAAGAGATGAAATATGACATTATTGGAGCTTATAAAGTAATGACTGGGATAGTAACACTAAATCATTCTGAACACAAACATATGTGTGTGTGTGTGTGTGTGTGTGTGCGCGTCTGTGTCTGTGTGTGTCTGTGTCTGTGTCTGTGTGTGTGTGTGTGTGTGTGTGTGTGTGTGTGTGTGTGTGTGTAGACTCTCCTTAAAAATACACACATACAGTTTATTAAAAGACTAAACCTATATATATATATATATATATATATATAAAAGGGAGAGAGAGATGTCCTTATCTAGTCCTGTTCTCTCTGAACTATTTGTTTCAGTGGTAATGCTCCGTTAGCTGTGTCTAGCGTAACCTAGATGCACCGTAAGTTGACTTAGCAGTCCATTTTAAAATATGGCCCTAATATGGTGGAAAGAATTACATAACATCAACATAAGCCAGGATCAATGTCATGAAATACCTCAAAATAGGACACGTCCTGGGACTGAACATATGCTGCTTTCATGTGTATGTGATGGAGGTTTGGAGGTTTTTTCCTGTTGACCTAACATCCCTGTCACCGGGGACCTTTATACACATTGACACACTTTCAGACATGTGAGTGTGTAAATGTGTGTTTCACATCTGAATGGTTGCATGAGAAGGATGTTCCATCATCTATATAGGCAGTTCATTCTTTAGTGGAATAGTTATTTAGAAATATGCTTATTTGTTAGATAACTTCTCTTTTGTACGTATTGAACAAACTAGAAACTAAATGTTCATAAGTGAGCTTTCGAAGTGCTGGGAGGAGGATTGCGTTACATTTGAACATATCCAGGCTAGCTGTTTCCCCCCGTTTCCAGTCTTTAAGCTAAGCTAAGCTAACTGGCTGCTGGCTGCATATTTAATGGAGAGGCATGTGAGTGGTATCGATCTTCTCATCTAACTTTAAGTGAATTTCCCAAGATGTCGATATATTCCTTTAATTGACTGATGATTGAGTCCTTATTTTAGATGTGTGCATGTTTTACTGCTTATTTTCCATCCGCTCTTGAAATATATATAGTTTACAGTTGTCTCACCATGGTGAGCTGTCATGTAGCTCCAGCCCCGTGGACATTATGTGCACTCGCATACTTTTCTACAGAGATATATGTCAAAACAGATCGACAGTGAGAGTCTCTGCTAAGCACTAATGGCCTGTCTGTTTATGTGCTATATATAAAGGATTTCAAGTAGGAATCTCTACATGCATACGCACACATTCGCTCTCTCTCTCTCTCTCTTTCTGTAAAATGATTTACTGTCTGTTACATTTATGAAAAGTTTCTCCTGTAGAAGCCATGCAAATCCAAACAAACTACAACTGATGGTATGTTTGTGTTGTCTGTTCTTTTCACGTCCCAGCAGGTAAATTATATGTCACTGCACAAGAGCAGCCTGTGAACAGCATTAACTCAGACGCAGGACTATATAAGGAAGGATACTCTTTTAAGTTTGGACATTATTTCAACAAAAGAGTTTTATTTAGAAAGTGTCTTTGGTGTTTGTTGAATAAATCATTCGGGCTTGTTTCTACGTCGGGTCTCGCAGAGTACTAATCTAGAATCAGTTTAGACATTCACATTACTTAGAATGGAAATGTTATGTTATTTGTAAGTCTAGTCTTTTAGATCTATGTAGACACACATTACTTTAGTTATGTAGTCGTGTAAGGGTTTGTTCAAACTGTATGCAAAGTCAATTATAGAGGCTTCACAATTGCATATAAAGTCAGTGCAAACATGCGATTGAATTCACCCGAGTCAGCAGATTTAGCCAAAGAGTGCGTGTTAAAAATGGTTCAACATTTTAGAAACCGGCGCAAAATAGCAAAACAAAAGCTGGAGTCTCTATAGATTCTGAGATCAGTCCAAATCTGACTGGTCCGATTTACACAGCACAAACACACACACACACACACGTTTGTGTGTATGTCAGCTTGCCCACAGCTAGCATCTGTACAGTCAGTACAACGTGCATGAAGAAAGTCTGAACTTGCCGTGTAGTTATTTCAGTTTCAATGAAATTAAATTAACTCGAATAAAATGAATTGGTTTAAACAGAAACATCCCATCTGAAATGACACAAATACTCAAAATGATGATGATTGAAAGGAAAGAAGAGTTGGCCCCACGAGGAAAGAAATTGCGCCCTTGAGGAATAAAAAAGGTCAAACCTCCAGTCGAACTCTTCCTGCCAACATTACTTAACCTGACGGCTGTAAACTTATGAAAGCAGCATGATGGGAACATGACAGTTTAAACGGCAATTACATCTCTGCCCCGGGCAGTTAGCCTCACCCTCCACCCGACTTCAGTCACCGGAGAGGAATTATCCTCTCACACCTGTACGCACCTTTTTGCATGCCTGTCTGTCTGTCCAATGTCCTGTGTGTCTGCCGGCTGCTCAGCTACACACACACAGACCACACGTTTTAACATCAACAAACTCCATGATGGTAAACTGTGCATACAGGGATATTCTTGTTTCACTGGTTTCTTCATGGCTTCTGGAATAATATGTTGCAGGGAAACAGCAAAACATTGCCCCTAGCTTAGCATCCCATTATTACCAGCAATTACTTCCCAGCATCAGCACACCTGTGTGTGTGTGTGTGTGTGAGTGTGTGTGAATGTGTATGCAGTGTCCCTACATGCCTGCACTACCTAAACACGTAAAGAGCATAATTATTTTCTGCAATTACCTTCAGCACCTGCCTACCTGTCTGCCTGCATGTCTGCCTGCATGTCTGTCTGCCAGCTTTGTGTCTTTGGTCTTTTGAACTGTTGAACAGAGGCTCCAGAAAAAGCCCAAACAAACATACAAATAAGTGGAATGCAAAGTATAACTCTACAATAGATACAGGGCGTCGACCAACGGAATAATGAAAATCTTGTAGATAAATAAAACCTTTCATTAAGAACTCACATTGTGTATTTGCACATGTTCACATGGTTTAAAACACAATGTTCTAGGGCTTCATTTCCACCTATTCAAAGTCACTTAATCGAGGCTTTTATTTGTTGGCTGGTCCTTGAAGAAACTGATCCTTTAAGCCCCGTGATTCATTTGAATGCTGTGCTACCAAACAAGCACATACACACAGGTTTATCTCATTTTACGTTTGAGGAGTTTTTGATTGCTTCCTCCCCACTCCCACTCTTAACCCCAAAACTACCCTCAGATGTGAGGATTATCCAAAGTTGCCTAACGTCAAAGGACAGTCGGTCTCACAGTGGACAGATCGTAATAACATGTCGACCGCCTGAGGTCCAGGCCTTGATGTCCTCAGACAGATGAAATCCATCTTTCATGAGAGATTTAGAAATATTGGTTCATTTGGTTTCTTATCATGAACATTTATTGTTTATTTATAATGAAAGGGTTGTTAATTCATTTGTAATGTGCGACTGGTGCTGGTTTGGACGATTTGTAATTAACTCCCTAAACAAAATGTATAAACAGTATTTTCTTTTTTTTGTCTCAGCTTCGTCATATTAAAGTAAGTAAGTTTTCATAACCACAAATAAATACATGACCTCATCCGTTATGCATCTAGCCAACAGCTCCGTTTAAAAAAGAAAAATGGTATTAAAAATAAGTTGTGTGTTTGTGTGTGTAGCTTGCAAAACAAACATTCGCTTCCCAGCTCAAGATCTTTACAACGGGAGGTGGGGATGCTCATGCAAACACTACCACCTTTGTCCACAGGGGGCGCCAGAATCAACACAAAATGAAAGTTCCTTGTAGCTGCTTTAATTCTGGGGCCATATTGAGCCATTTTGAAGCAGCTGCATTAAGACACAGTTTATGCGCTGATGGTTATAATCAACTAGAAATGTTTTTGTTATAGCCTGTGTTTATTTATATATATATATATATATATATATATATATATATATATATATATATATATAGACTCCAGTCTGGCTGCTAACACACATCACTCACAATTATTCTCTCTGTCTCTCCCCACACTTTTACTACATATCATTCTAAAGTAAACAGCCCCAACACACTTTACACATTCTCTGCCGTGTTTGACTTTGAGGTAAACTGTACAATTTCCTGTGAATAATGTCTGCACTTACGCCGCTGCCAAGTGCACTTAAAGCCATTACACACACTGCAGGTTAGACCGCCAAGACAAATGGAGACCAGGTTTGTGTAACTACACGCAGTCCTTCTCTTTGTCGTGAATTGAGTGAGGTTGAAACAGTTAGAGAGACTGGCAGCGTAGCCTCACTTGATAAAGTAACATAAAAATATTTTCTTCTATAAGTGTCAGAATATAAAATGTTTATTGGCAAAATGGCAATGATCCTTTTTCAAATGTATAGTGATTCTTAGGCTGGCAAAAGGATTAGATATTTGTTTTATAATGTCTCTGAGCCGGCGACAGGATTTGGCCGACAAAGGTCAAGCTCACCGTGACCTCACAAAACACGTTTTTGGCCATAACTCAAGAGTTCATATGCTAGTTATGACAATTTCACACAAATCTCCAATAGGATCAAATATAAAGTGAGGACATTTCGAAAAGACGTGGATGGATGTTCTCTGTTTGCTTTATTGTGAAAGCTGCATATAAATAAATACAAATGTTGAGATATTCTCAATGTCCTCAACAATGTTCTGGTTAGTGATCATAAACAAATGTTTTGAAATCTGTCTCTAAACCAGCTCCATCTTTGACTGATTAAAAAAGGAAAATGATGTAATTTCAAGACGGTTTCTTTTCTTTGAAATCCTCCGTATGTATTCAACTTCAATTTCTTTCTTTTCTTTGGGATCCAGTGAAGCTGAAGTGATCTAACGGATGAAGACAACAGACGTCCGACTGATTATCAGTCACTTCAGCTGAAGACTGGAACAGACAGCGCACCGATGTCTTTTATCCTGAGATCAAATGTCTTGAGATGGATTCATGCAGCCTCGGTGTCCTGCAGGGGGAACATACAGCTTAATCCGTCACAGTAAATGGTGGCTTGCATCATGTCCTGTCGCTTCCTCTGTGAAGGACCAAAGAAAGCAAAGGCAAATATTTCTTGTTGCTTTTTAACGTTGAATTCAAGACAGATTCACAGTTAATTTGTCATTTGTCATTTTACAGATGTACAAGCTCGTACTCATGTGCATACAAACTCACAAATATGGATATGTAGGGCAAGAACAAACTGTATACACACACACACACACACACACACACACACACACACACACACACACACACACACACGCACACACAACTCATGGTGCAGACAGACATTTCATGGCCAATGGTTTGAGTGATGACAGCAGCTGATTGCATCAGTGTTCAGGGCAGGGAGGTGAACACACACACACACACACACACACACACACACACACACAAATACACACGATGCAGGACAGTGATGAATCCCGTTTAATCCTGTGGTCAGAGCGTCCCATGTGGGTGGGGTCAGACGGTCTTCTCAGGGCTATCTCTTACAGGCCAATGGTTCAGCCTGATGGCATCCTCAGATACAATGGCGGCATTTATTCATATCCAATAGAATATAATGTTACTGAAATAGCTTTTTATCTGTATTTAATTGAATTAACATAAAACACAAAACAAACAGGGATACTGCACAGAAGCCGTTGATTGGTCATTAAATACATGTTTTAAGAAGTTAGATTCTCAAACCAAAAAGTGATGATACTGTACTTCTTCTACACAAGTCTACACAAATATACTACCATGGATATATATATATATATATAAATTATTGTCCTTGGGTGTCTTGGGTTACGATTATTCTTGACCTTTGAAAACTAAATGTAATAAAGGTACGCTTACTAGCTTTACAGAGCTTTCAACCGAGTCTTCATTCAGCAAATAGAGCTGAACCTCCAGTCCTGCTGCAAGTTAATGATTGTTTTATTTTATTCTTACTTCTTTTATTGGTTTAAATCACATCTTTTTTTTTATTGGTCAACTGTTGGTCCTTACTTTTAATGGTGTTAATTCACATTTAATCTTAATTATTTAACTTTGTATTCGTACTTCCTATAGGACTTAACTTTCACATGTTTATGGTTGCAACTTCCGCGTTAGCTCCCACATTGAGCAGCACATTGTGAATTATATGTGCGATATAAATAACGTTTTGCTTGCTTAAATCTCTGATCTTAAATCATCACATATGTTTGAGGTGTTGAGCCAATCAGAAACGATTTATCTCCGTGGCCATGGCAACCCTGTGAAGTGTTGACGATCAGAAACCATAACATCTCTAATCAGAGACAAAAGTCACCACAAAATCTCATAGAAATAAAACTTAAATTCCGTTTGTGTAACATTAAATCGCTCAACACTTGACTAACACTGTGCGCAACTGCTGCCAATCGTCTCATTATGACGGTAATCCACTTCCCGTTAAGGTCTCCGTCTCTTATAATCAGGATAGAAGCTGAGCTGTCACAGTGGGAGCTCCACATAAACTGGCCAACACCGTCTACCACACCACACTTCACTCCACCCTTGTTTTTGTGGACAATATGCGCATTTCCCCCCCCTCCCTCCGTCCCTTTCCATGTTCGCCACAAGTGTTTGATTCGCTGCCTGGCCGTGCATATTAATGAGGAGGGGACAGCGGGCTGCTTTTTAAAAGAGCTGCTGCCTGCCTCTCCACAACAAGCGGGGGAGAGAGAGCGAGAGAGAGAGAGAGAGACCTAAACAAGAGATTGGAGGTTCATCCAAGCGCTCAGGACGCACAGACGGAGTTGCACAATCAGCGCTCCAAAAGGGACTCAAAAAAAAAAGGCAGAAAACCTTCAGCAGCTCCTTCACTTGTGCCAAACAGACAGTCCCTGCAAGTGGATTGTATCTGCACCTCCAAACACTTTTGTTGTTTGTTTTTTTCCCGTGTTTTTTTCGAGAGCTCGGATTTTTAGGAGTTTTTTTTTTTGAAAAACATTTGTATTTGTATTTTTTACTTGTGAAGACATGCATCGGTGCACAGCGGTGCTACTTCTGTTAGTGGTGGCCTTACACGTCCTGAGCGCACAAGGTAAACTTAAAGGCTTTTTATTTTGTCATTTTTTGAAATGGGGTGTTTTGCATCGAAGCTATGGTGATGTAACTGAATCACACACCATAGGTGGAGACGTGTGTGGTTTTTGACGCCTCATTTGCTTTGTTATGTGTACATGAAGGGAATTAAGTGTAAGATGACTCTTCATATCCAGAGTTTGTTTGAAACATGAGTAAAGTTGATGCTAAAGATCCAAAAATCTCCGGTCTGTCTCAGTGGAGTGTTTGCTTGCATACTTATGCTCACAAAATAACTCTTATGTTGACAATATGCCACCTGCTGCACGCATTTTATTTGTGTCCCTAAACATTGAGAACAGTAATGATAAATACCATATTACACACTACACCATAGTTTTCATAAACCTGTTCACACCCTGAACACAACTGTGGGAATCTGTGTTTCTGGCAGGACACGTGAAGCTCTCCATATGTAACTCAAACAATTTAAACCCAATGTCCATGGGGCCATGGGGAGGGGGTTTGGGAATGATGGGAGGAAGAGCTGCTGCGTCTTTGTGAATAACAGATGTGGAAAACATTTTGAGCAAAAATGACCTTCAAATCTTGCTTTTCTTACTTACTCAGTGGAAGACGTGTGTACGTATGTCAGCTCTTTGGAAAGCACATATTGCATAAATGTACCAATAACCAATAACTCACACTTTCAGTCACTTACATTCTTGATGAAAATGTTTTATTATTGTCTTCATCAGGATATACAGTAAACAGGTACATGTCTTTAGGAAGAAGACCCTCTCGTCCCATAGACTGAAGTGTCGTAACAAAGTACACAGTGGTACCTTCAGTGTTATGAGCTTTTGTTGTCCGGTGTGTCTGCGCTGCGTGTTGGCACCACTGAGGTGCTCTTGACAGATTTAGTGGCCGGCGGTGAGGACAGATAGCAGGTGATGGATGAAGGAAACCTTGGACTATCCATGTCATCACCTCCCTTCATAAATATACAACCCAGAAAAACTCATTTCCTCTGACTTTATTCTGCAGCGTAAAGTCCCAACAACTAGAGAACTGGAGGAAGATGTTGGTCTGAAATGAAAACATTTATAAATACTAAAGAAGTGTGACTGCATGTTGCCTCAATTAAAGCCGAGCATGTGTTTCCAATGTTAGTCTGATTTAAGGATTATAACTGACTTATTTCTGCCTTACTTGAATCCCTTTAGTGTGACTTCATAAATCATCTGGCCTGCATTGGATGAAGTAGCAGATCAGTTCATTTTGATGAAACTAATTAAGGAAAAAATCACTACTTTTCATTCATCTTTGAATTATAATGTATTTTTTCTGACCTGTTTAATGTGACTTGACTAGATCGTACCGTATTGTAAGGAGTTGCCTGTAAAGCACAGACTTAAATAGTGTCTCTGCTAATCCCCCTTGTTAGTGTGTGATTCAAAGATCGATCGAGAGCAGATTTGCTGTCAAATCACAAAGACCTTTATATCACTTCAAAGTCTGTGGAAGTAGTTTTGAGCCTTACTTTAATAATCTGTCACACGACATCATCAGTTTCCATTATTTGTTCAATCCCCTGCATTACAAGTCCATTTTACCTTTTGATGATTAAAGTCGGTCTGACTCGTTTCCACAGCCTACAAGTGCAGGTGCACCAGAAAAGGACCAAAGATCAGATACAAGGATGTGCAGAAGCTGGAGATCAAACCCAAACACCCGTTCTGCCAAGAGAAGATGATATTGTGAGTGAGACTTTAATCCTCTTTCTGTTTCATTCTCAGCTCTGCCTCTTCTTTCTCTTCTTCATTGTCTCTCTTTATCTTTCTCGTCCTTTGTATGTTTCTTTTCCTTGATCCCATGACCTTTTCCTACCCATCTTGTTTTTGTTTTTCCCCTCTCGTTCCTTTTCTCTTCCCCTTCTTCTTCTCTTCGTTCTCCTTGTTCTGGCATGCACTGCAAGTGATAATATCTCAGTGTGTGCACCTGCTTGACTCCCAGATATACAACTGTGACTGTGCCATGACCATACAAATATTTGGCAGCCGCACAGGCATTATCAAAACATTCTGTCGTCTGCACTTAAAGCACTTAGGAGGATTTACAGTGTGATGATTAACAGATGATTTAATGACGGTCAGGAGCGTGAACTTATTTAGTAGTTGGAAAGGTGGGGAGAAAAGGCCCCGGCTCTTTCCAGAACTTTTAAGCACTTTCTACACACCTAATAAAGGGTTCATTTTCATTTCCGGACATTTAATCATACACTCAATATTCTTTTACTCAAATGTTGTATGCAATGTATGCAAAATATTCCGAGGGATTATTACATCCCAAGCTTCAGTGGCCCTTCCAGTTTACACCTTATTTTATTCTGTTTGATCCGTCCACCTACTCTTTCTCTCTCTGCTATCTGACCTGTGATCCATAAAATCGCGGTTCACGCACACGCAGACAGCTTTTATGTTCAATTTGAGCCACCGTAGGATGCAGCATTATAACTAGGCCTCTTCCTCCAGAGGGGTCCAAACACACTCAAAGTACGCTGCAGCTCTCAGATAGAAAAACTTTGAATAAATAAATAAATAAAAATGTTTTACTATGATCTTGGGTCAACTCCTGGGGATGAAGTCTCATACGTAGCCAGAAATGTGAGCCGTGATTTCCGTGTGGAATTCATTTGAAGTTTCATGTCAAAGCTACATGAAGGGACAGCAGATGGGGATGTTATGTCAGCCTCCCTGGAGTCCGTTTTGTGTTCGAAGCACAAACTCTGCTGCCACCTGCTGGCAAGTTACAGTATTACACAGAATTTGGGGAACAGTAGTGAGAAACTGATCATGTGGATGTGACATATGCATGAATCTGTTACTTTTTTGGGACACAAATGCAATTCCTGTACAATGTAAATCATTAAAGTTAACACTTTGACATTTAGTGGATAATAAGAATTATATAAATCTCCAGGGAATGAATGAAGGTCAATGCAATGTCCCCTTAAGAGATCGAAAATGGGCCTTTTTCACTATCTTCTTGGCATTTTATTGTAAAGTTATTCATCCATTAATCAAAAGAATAATAGACGACTCAAATGATAATGAAAACAAATCATTAGTTGGAGTTAAGTATAGTATGAAGTATTGTTTTAAAAGTTAATACTCTATAATGGGTAACTATTATACAACTTTTAAAGTGACATTTGTTGATATAAAGGTTGAATATTGTCTTTACAGAAATTATAATAATGCTGAAGTCACAAGAACATTATTAAAAAGGTTTTGCTAAATGTTATGTATTTTTTATTGACTACATCATCAAAAAATAGCAAATATACTTCTTATTAATCGTAATTTTGAAACATCATCCATTTGTGTTTTTCTGTAGACTGACGGCCTACAAGGATAAAAAGTGATGAAAAGAATTATCATAAATATTTTATTGATATCAAAATCAATAACCCTAACCCTAAACTTCATACAGGGATATTCTTGTTTCACTGGTTCCCTCAAGGCTTCTGGAATAATCTGTTGCAGGGAAACAGCAAAACATTGCCCCTAGTTTAGCATCCCTTTATTACCAGCAACGTGTGTGTGTGTGTGTGTGTGTGTGTGTGTGTGTGTGTGTGTGTGTGTGTGTGTGTGTGTGTGTGTGTGTGTGTGTGTCAACCGCCACACAGCCATTATTTAAGGCTCCTCTATTAGCATGAGATGGGGGCCACCAGTGAAAAACGAGCCTCAGTGGGCTCCGGAAAGCCCCAGAAAGAACGAGAGTAGGGGAGAAATGAGCGAGCGAGTCCCCCTCTGGCCTTTGTTGTGGTCGTTTGGCTTACGGCGCTCATATTGACATTCTGCACGACCACTCCTAAAACCACACACACAAGCGCCGAGCCACCAAATGTCCCTGTTTTCTCCTTATTTCTTTTCTTTTCTTCTCTTTCCCATTCAGTCTTTTGTCGACTTTATCTCTTTTATATCCCCGTTGACCCTCTTTATATTCCTACCTCTCATTGTATTTCTTGTTGGGGTCTTTCTTTCTCTGTTTTCCTTGCTGCCTCTTCTTCTACCCTGTGTTATTCGGATCCTTTGCTTAAGTTAATGTGTGAAACCACACTGTGAAAATACTCCATTACAAGGACAAGCATTACAAAGTAAAAGTCCAGCAGTATTATCAGCAACATGCACTCACACTATACAAGTTATGCAGATTAACTCATTTATATTATATAGCATTGTAATGTTGTTGCTCGTGTAGGTGGAGCGCATTGTTGGCACTTGTAAGATACATCTTAATCTGCAAAGTAACTTGTAATTGCAGCTGTCAAATAAATGAAATAAATACAGTACAGTATTTCCCCCTTTGAAATGTAGAGAAGTAGAAGTATAACATAGCAGAAAATGGAAATACTTTCTTTTCCCTTTGGCTCTTAAATTCTTCTTTTAGCTCTCACGCCGCCTTCCCTTTTCCTCCCTCTGTGCTCATGAGACATTTTGTTAACCATATTAGAGCCAGTGGCTGCTCTTCAGCTGCCCAGGTGAATGATAATGAGGAGGAACTCAAGCAGTAATCAGGTTACATGTCACCTCTGCTGAGCAGCCAAACACCCAGGGTCTGTTTATCATCACAGATGCACACAGAAACACTTTCATGTTGTCTCTATCAAACATGCACTCAAAGCTCTTTAATAACAAAGCATGTACAGCTGCCGCTCAACAGCCCAACAAAGACAACTGAATGAACTGAAAATAGATGCAAAACGCTTTAACTTAAAACCTTATAAGTACTGAATGCAGCGCTTTTATGGAGAGTCCTTTCTCTTCTAGTCAACTTATTTAGCATTCATGGTTTGGCGAGCCTTTGAGTGTGTCAGTGGATGGAGAGGCCCCATGGCATGCTGGGGCTTTTTTTCCCACATTTCACTTGTTTGGCCTGAATATGCCACATGCAGGCAGACTGTCTCTACCGTTGCCTTAAGCAGAGTTACAGACGAACCAATTCAATGAGCTTAGATGTCACATTTTTTAGTGGCAGCTCCATAATATTACTCCTTTGCCAAGTAACTGGCCGTCCTGGGCTTTTGAATTCGAGGGCATTTAACTGCGCAAATGTTATTCATGGCGGTTTAGAATGGCAGCTTAAATTTGGGGCAAAAAAACAAGTGAGATGTGCTACAACTTTATAGCCTCTATTCAAGAAACTAAGACTAAGAGTTTTAAATACCACAAAATCAGTATTTCTACTTCATACAAAAAACATAGGCTCCAACTTTAGAAGATTACATTACATGAAGGTATGTTGTAGCCAAATGTCAAATAGTTATGAATCTCCCAAATCATATTATATATCAGAATCAGAATTTGGTGTATTGCACATACAAGGACTTTCCTTCGGTGTGTAATGGTGCAAACATCAACTAAAATAAGAGCAAATACAGAAATATTACTAAAAAGAAAACTTCTATGAAATACAAATTTTAAAATGCATTAAAAAATAAATATAAATATAGAAAAAAGAATGTAATACAAAATGTGTACAGTATATCTTAATTAAAAGTGGAGGAGCTATCGTGTGCAATATTATATGTGCAATAATTTGAATAAGATGTTCAGTCCACTATTTTTATTTACGGTTTACTTATTTATTATACTTTTGTACTAATAAATATCTAATCTTATTACAGTAGCAAGTACTGTCTGGTGCCACGGTATTATGAGTGAATATTTGGAGAACATTAGTGAATATTATCAGGTTGTTTTTGGAGCTGTAAAAGTGTTTAGAAGACGACTTACATGAAGCAACAATCTTGCTGAACCTTGAATTTAACTGCTATAGGAGTGCATTAGATTACGAATTGGTTTTAAATGTTGATAATAACATTAGATTATTTTACTTGCTAACATCTCTGTGTTGTTGTTTGTATCTTCTTCTTTGTTTTGCCCCCCCCCCAGTGTGACGATGGAGAATGTGGCTCGGTTCAAAGGGCAGGAGTATTGTCTTCATCCCAAACTTCAGAGCACCAAGAATCTGGTCAAATGGTTCCGCATCTGGAAGGACAAGCACAGGTAAAACTCTTAGAACATATTTTATCTTTTACCCTATCATTTTAATAAGTTAGTTGTCTTTACGCCTGACCGGTTGAAACGCATTGTTTTCAAGGCTATGCCCAGATGACAAGAGAAATTATTAAACTTATGAAAAAAGGATGAAAGAGTGTTGTAGAGAGTGAATAATGGATTTATATTCATTAGATGGCCAGAAACACGACTCTCAACTGGATGCATATGGGCCGACTGTTTGCTAACACATTTATTTTGTGCTATGGAAGCCCTGAGAGGCAAGTGAGAAAAAAATAATCTGGTGATCTATTTTCTAAATCCAATCAAATGTGTTTTTCTCTCCTGTTTTACTTAAGAACAGGTTGAAAAAAAGGTTTTCACAGAATAATCTTTCTAAATTCCTTGATGTTAATCTGTGAAAGCAGGTGAAAAGCTACGTACCTTGTGTTTAGAGTGCGTGCAGAAATTCAAACTCATCTGGAAGAAAACATGAATGCTTTTAGTCTTGTTTAGAACATGGGGTAGTGGTGCACTTCAGCCTCTAGTGGTCGAAATGAGTATTACAACAATAACAACAACAGCGTATATTTCTGCTGCCCCCATACTTCCGAAAATTAAGTTATTGTAGGTTTAATGATGAGTTTGTATAAAAGACACATTCAGTAAGGCTCATAACTGATGTTATCATCCTCTACCTGCCAACCTGCCTCTGGTATCACTGACTCAGAGTTGTGTCCAGTGGATTCTCTGTGAAGCTTTATTGATTTGTTTTGAAATTTCTCTCAGAGGTCCGGGTCAGCCACAGACAAAAAGCCCCGTGGAGAGGAGATTCATTATTTTGAGTACGAAAGACCATTTGCACAGCGAGTCGGCGGGTTACAGAGTGATTCAATCTATGTCCTTCCACTTGTATCCACAACAAATTAAATACAGGAAACTGAGACCAAAGGGAAACCCCTGGTGCAGGAGGCTAATGTTGCCAGAAGGCAGCTAAACAAGTCAATCTTTAAGAGACATGTAAATCAAATGTTTGAAATCTATTTTTGTTTCTTCCTCAGGGTGTATGAAGCCTAAAACCTCGGCTGTCCAGCACACGTGGATCAAGTGAGGCAAAAGAAAAAGATGACAATACCACCAGGACTGTTTTTTGCAAAGTACAAGATGTAATCTACAATCAAACTGTACTTCTTCCTCTTCTGCCTGAGATCTGTCGAGCACATTAAGAGATATCTTTAGTTCATATATATATATATATATATATATATATATATATATATATATAAGCTGGTGGGCTCGTTTTAGTCGGCCATCACTGTAGTTACAGTCACTCACCACTCCAGTCTTTACAACTGTAGTTATACTTGTCAAATAGTGGACGAGACACCGCCATCTGTGTTCAAACAGTTGTAGGTTTGTTCTGTTTTTACTTAAAGGGACTTGTCTTTTGCTTTTAGGCTTCTTTCAAAGTGAAGAATGTGTAATTCTGAAGAAACGAGCAAACCTTCCTTTGAGAAATACAGTGTGGGTGTTTCAATTGTTAAGCTTTTTACTCCTCTGTATTCAGTGTGACAGGTAGGACATTTGCCAACATTTAGGATCTGGTGTTTAGGAGGTTGTAGTCAAAATGTAGCGATAACGTTTCTCAATCTGATTCTCCGTATTTGTAGAGGCGAGGCGGTCAGTGTTACATATAATACAGAAGCTATTGTTCAGTCGGAGAGGGGAGATCTACCACTGTGTGTGTGTGTGTGTGTGTGTGTGTGTGTGTGTGTGTGTGTGTGTGTGTGTTTACCATGTCCATGCTAGTCCTATGTGTCAAAAAAACACTAGTCTGTATCAAACATTTTGTAAAAGATATTATCTAATTAACTGACAGGGTGTAGTTTCAATAGATATTAAATACAACATCAAATAGTTCATTTGTGCCATTGCTACATACAGTACAGTCGGTGGAGTGGAGTTCATTGAAAAACGTGATTATTAAATACACTAAGAAAGCCAGACTGTCTGCCGTTTACATCAACAAAGGACTGTTATATATGTGCACTGGTTGAAAGATGTTTTAGTTCCACATCTTGAAATAAATGTGAAATGAAGCAATGTGTCATACAAACTGCCTACGTAACCTCTGTATTGAGCTGCGTATGATAACCTCCTTCAAGGATAAGGCTGCTGATATTCTATTTTCTTTTTTAAATGTTAACCAACATCCCATAAAACTTTATTTCAAATATCTGTGGCACTGAGCCCCACGCACATTAACTCTTACTGAAGACCTAAATCTTAAAAAACAAACAGGTCAGGAATAAATACGTAAGAATAAAAATAAAAGGCGTAATAACTCCCTTTTTTAGCAAACTTTAGGAGTAAATGTATTTGTTGGGGACTATATTCAGCTGCGGATAAATACACACGTGGTGCTCTACTGAGTATTTATGGCAGCACTCCAAATAAACTACGGGGACCATGTTTATGGTAAGACAATAAATATCAGCCAGTGCAACAGTCAGGGTGTGTTTTTAGCTTTTATACAACAATGTGGCTCTACGGCACAGAGAAATAAGCCGCATCAGGCCTTGTTTACACCGACAACACTAGTTGGTAGGATCGAAAATACAGAATATTATCAAACTCATCCTTCAAAATGGGCTATGAACTGTGTCATGTTATGGAAATAAGACCAGTGCATGAGATTAATCCATTTGTTGTATTGAAAGAGAACTTTCTTACTCTCCACACATAAAACAACCATCATAGAGCATATATATTTCAATATATGCTGATCATTTCACTGTCTCCTACAATCCCACGTGGGGATGAAACTCTGCTCCTTTCCAGTAGATCTCCTGAACAATACAAACATGTCATTATTCTGTAAGCTGTGGATACACTTTCACACTCAAATATATCTGCATATATACAAAAACAACACATTTTCTTTACCTTTTGAAGAATGTGCATTACTCTTGTTTTATATCTTATATTAAAATATATATAAAGAAGCCTTTTGTAAATGGAGCAGTATAGCCTATACGTTAGTGAGAAAGAAGTCACCTTAAGACTTTATAGTGTCGTGTATATTGTATTACTGCATTATAGTTGTTTTTTTGCTATTTAAATCTTGTTTGGTAACAGAAATTTGGAGGGTGAGTGTTTGTTCCGGCCCACCAAACACAAAGTTAAACTTTCCATTGAGTGTAAAACCATAAACTCAGCAATAAAGTGTCTATAGAGCAGCTCGTGTTTGCATTTCATTCATTGGATTAACTATTCTAATCAAAACAATGCTGTTGCAGATGTGGAAGGAGGAAGGAAGATGTGAGTTCTTTCAAAATAAAGTGCTGTGAGACAAGCAGTCCACCAGGTGGCGGGATAGACCAGCTGATTTATATCAGGCGACAGTAATATAACAGAAAACAATGTGGGGATAGTTTAAACACAGACATTATTTAGCATACTGTACATACAGAAAGACACTAATTCATTTATACATATAAAAAAATCCAAAATATCCTGGTGGCCAAAGTCACTGTCGATAAAACGGACAACAATTAACAATATCTTTATTTAAAAGAATAGACTTTTAATAGACGTGTACACACGTGACAATTGTTTCACAAATAATATTAACAGTTATATATGAATGGAGAAAAAAAAACCTTTATGCTAGTATTTCAAATGTCAGTTAAACTAAAACAAAGTGTTTACATGTCTATTTAATGTATTATTAATATTATTATCAGGTATAACAATATACTAATGTAATAAAGGTATAAGCAGCAGAGGAGGAAAATGACCCCTGAGCCTTTATATACATGTTTAGAACTACAATAACGTTAAAACTAAAAACATTTATTGTGAAGAAATGTCACTTTCATCATATCTTGATACACACAACTATAACGATCTCTATGCTGCTGATGAAGACGATGAGATGCAGATGAAAACCTCTGAAGAAGCAGGTTAGTGGACTTTTAGATTACAGTCAAACTGTAATATTCAAATGTACAATCTGAGGGCCAGTAATGTCAATTAGTGTCTTACATTAAAAATATTCCTACTACATAATCAATTAAGACTAATTAAACAAGTCATGCATTAGTTCAAAACATTGCAGGACATGAACTCAACATATTGGTGCAGAGAAACAAGAATATGATTTTAAATAAAATGGCCTAAAAAAATGGAATTGGTATAAAAAAACATTATTATTCTATAAAGAGTTCACTGTTAGGTTTGACAGTTTTATGTCATTTTGTTCTAATATTTTCTTTAAATTCATATAGAAACCTTGTGAAATTGTGGATAACTTTCGAATTTCTTTTCATCTATGTAGTATGTAAACTTTACCATATATAATCAATAAGTTTACAATTAATACAATGTTATATTTATCATGTTAAAAATAATAATGTTAATGTGAAGAATAATAATAATAATTATTATTATTATAATTATTATATTATTATTATTATTATTATTATTATTATATAATTATAATAATAATTATAATTATAATTATTATAATTATAATTTGTATTATTATTATTATAATTATCAACCATTTCGATATTATTAGTTTTACACAATATATAATCTTTCATTCAAGTCCAAAAAGAAAGTGAATGTATACATTGCAAAAAATACATATATTTTCAATATCTAAGAATTTAGAGAAATATACATTTGTACAATATATATTGTGTAAAATGTTAATATGTACTTCTTTAATATAATTGGTAATACAAGACTGTATAAGGTAATAGCGATGCCCTCTGCCAATCAATACCTATAACATTGTTGTCCCAAAAAGCTTTTCCTCGATCAGGGATTTTACTTCTTTAATAAAATGTATTAAGTATATTTATTGTTGCATTTAGCATTCATAATGTCAATACCATTTATCATCACAAGGGGTCTTGAGTACATGTTTTGAGTTACTCTCTCCATAAATTGTGACGTAGACAAACTGTCATCAATAGAGACAAAAAGATATATATCACAAATGCATAAAAGAAACAATTGTATGTGTTAAAATGACCTGCGTCTGCATGTCCGCCGTCTGCAAGGCGGGGTGAGTATTTGGCAGCCGTCTCCCGCTGTGAGAGAGGCGGGGCCAGTATTTGGCAGGTTCGTCCCTTGAGGGTGTGTAGACTCGCTAAGCAACGACCTGCAAACGGGCATCCGAGCCAGTCCGAGCAAAAAAAACAAAACAGGAACCACATTATTTTCGAGTGTCTTTGCTATGTTCCCGACGATATTTCTACACCGTCTGATTTGATCTCATCGAAGTCGCCGTCTCTCCAGACATCAGCTACAGAAAACAAACAAGAAATTAATGCATCTCGCTGCGCGTTGCTGTTTGTTTTGACCTGGTAAGGTACCCCGAGCGACTGATTAGCTCGCCTTGCTAACAGAGCTTCTTCTAGTTCACTCAGCATCTCAGAAGCTACATGCTAGCCAGCTAAAGCTAACACTTTCTGACGCTTTCTGTTATCTGTCCTTATCAAGTATGTCTTAAGTGTTGTTTATGCATTGATTTGCTGTATTTGTCTCTTGGTTTAGACGCTAAAATTGAAGTGCACAGACGTTGTTTAACCGTTTATTGTTTCGTTTGTGTTCATTGGGAGCTAACGGCTAACGGCTAACGGCTACCAACGGAGGCAGTGCCATCACATCTGTAGCTCCTCCGCAGGCACAGCGAGCTAACTCGGAGACAGAAATAGGAAAAACTGGCATAAATAATTAAATATTTCAGGGTTTCTATGTGCTACAAACAAAACTGAATAATTACTCTTGTTTTCACTTTTTGTAGACATTTAATAGTGTAGTCAGTATACAGTAAGTGTGTGTCTTTGCTTCTGCATGTATAATGTGAGACGGGATTCAGAGTGATTTGACGGTTATTGCACAGATCCGTGCAAACATACATCCTGTTGTCTGAAAGTCTTTTGAACTGCAGTCGTTTTATGTTCTGACTGTTTCTGGAAAGCTTCATCATTTTGCACAGATGCTCCAGCAGCTCGGTTATATTAAACTGTCTGTGCAGGAATGTTCTGGTGTTTTGTGGCAGACAGTGTTTGCCATTAACCATTAATTTTCTCTGTGCATGTTTCCTGGTGAAGGGCTTTTTGTGTTATAAATCAGTCAGCAATGTCGTTTTAAAGGATTTGACAGGCTGACTTTCATTTCTGGGCTTTCTGAAATCCTTTGCACATTGTATAATCGTATCCGGCTATTGCCCTGAATTAGGACGGATTGGACTCCATATGGTGTACAATAGGCATAAGCATGTAGGGTACTTACATTATTGTGCATACTCTCATGCATGCAAACATTTTACATTCACACGTACTGTTCATATTCAGGTAATATAGGTTAAAAATAAATCCCTGTCACTAATTCCTTGGAAGTAATATATGAAGTTGATTTTGCGACATTGTAGAGATGAAGCAATAACGATTAGTTGATCGAAGTAAAGTTAATCTGCAACTCTTTTGATAGTTTTTTAATTGTTTAAGTCATTTAAAAATATTATGTGGGATAATAAATTGATAAAGTTGGGCAAAATAAGATATAAATAAACACCACTATTTGTAGACATTGTGTTGACTAAACCTGCAGTCCAACGACATTGCCAATATCAACAAATGTAATGAAGATTGCAGTTCTCTTATAATAATATCTTTACATTTATCAAATAAGAATGAATAACAAATTGAAACATAAAATGAAATTCAGAAATAATATAAGAAATGTCATAAGGCCAAAAACAAAGCCAGTATTATAATTGAGTGTATGTAAAAACAAGCCTGAGAAAGCTGTGTGCAACACTAATGTAAAATAAGTTATTAATGTACTATAAATAACTGTCCTGGCCACACTTTACTGCTACAGCAACCTCTAGTGCTTCTGCACTACATGCTTATTAGATAATGCATTTACCAATATATTAATGTACTTATGGGACTCCCTGGAAGAATAGATTTTATATTTCAATGGGACCTTCCTAGATAAATAAAGGTTAAATAAAATACATCGAGGAGGAACCCTTTATTTACCTAGTGTAAAGAAATAGTGCAGTTACAAGAATATATATTAATATTTATAAGGTGAAAGTGCTCATTGTGATGAATGGTCTCTTTTGTACTGTGTTTTTAGGCTCCTGACTTCAGTATCACAGCAACAACCACAACAAGTCATTTTAACCTGCAGCTATGGCTACAGTTTGTGGATTACACATGATCGACGGTGTTATCTGAGGGGCTTATGTAAAACCTATCCTATAGCTAAGTAAAGTTGAAACTGTTAGCAAAACAACAGGTTATTGTGTAAGACTGCTGATATGTCTATAGACAGACAGAAGGTAAAGGTCAACTTTGCATTGATGCTGATGTTGGAAGAATCTTAGCAGAGTTGAGTCCGCGGCTGTAGTTTGGCTTGATGGTGTAATACACTCAATGCAGTCTTATACATCTGTCCTGCAATAAATTCCACCTTCATGAAGGTTATATGTGCAGTTTTTGTTTTACAGAAGTGAGTCAACTATATGGTCCTTTTGGAGGTAGTTTCAGGTGCTGTTGCATTGTGTTATGCTAAGATTTTGTCCAGTACATATCAGCAGTTTTGTCCGACCAAACAATCAAACCCCAAAGATATTCAGTTTACTGTCATTTGACAAAGAAAAGCAGCAAATCCTCACATTTGAGGAATTGTAACCGGCAAATATTTCGCATTTTTGATTCCCAGACCAATTAAAATAACAACTAACTAGATACAGATTCACTGGCCATTCATCTAAATGTTGAGTCATCTCAGTGACCATGCTAATAAATTGCACCGTCACCGAGACCGACATTGCTATGATTAGCATTCATTCTCATTAAGTGTACCTTAGCTGAACCTGTAGCCTTTTATGTGCGGGATCTCACGTATGCACATACCAGCGGTGTCAAAACTCTCCAACCTCCTGCTGTGTGAGATAAGACTGTGTACGTAAGACGACCCGTAGCTTTTATATGGAAGGAAAACACGAACACACACAGCAGTCACAGCAGTGTCATAACCACACAGCTGCCTGCAGTGTGGGATTGTTGTTGCCAGGTCAGTGAGTGGTTGTTTTAGACTCTATGGACGGGGGCCAAGCTAAACCAAACGTGGTCCAAATCTCTCTAAAGCTGGACCCACACTGCCAGAAATTCACCAGATTTAATCCGTCTGCATGTGTTCACACCTGTGTGAAAATATGTTTTATAACCTCACTTTCTGTTGGTTTGAATATAATCAGCTTTTACGATTAAGCATTTACCTGCTGCTCATTTGTAGCATAAGATACAATGAGCAAAATAATAAGCTGGCAGTCATTTCAAGGAGTAATCAAAGCAGTGCAATTAAACTACAAAGGAAAAGAGAATATCTCATTATCTAACGAGAAGCAGTGGAGCATTATCTTTTCGTGTACATTAAGCAAATGGGCCTAAGGCAGTTTCCCCGCAGTGTGGCACTGACCTGGCCCAAAGATTGTGTAAATGGAGATTGTCCATTAGGCAGCTGAAATAACAACAGCTTCTCCAGGAAGAAAATCTTTTATTCATGTGTTGTTATCTTTCCTCCCGAAAATATCAGGAGCACACAAGAGTCCCGGACTATAACTATACTAAACATAATGTAATCATTCGTCATTCAGATGCATGTCAATTTAAATATATTAAGACCTAGGAAGAATAAAAGACGTTGGATCGATGTAAGATTTGCCTTAGCCACAGAAAGTCATTCGTGTGAGTTGCTTCACGGTGCAGTCCAGAAGATATAATCCTACGTTAGTTTGATGAATACAAAAACAAAAATCATCATTATTTTATCTATTCTGGATCTTTTCATGAGAGTGGAACAGACATCACTAGAAAATCAGCAACTATTTTAATAAATGATTAAACGTTGAAGTCATAATTGTTAATTGAGATAAAAGTGAATTGAGAAAATAATTGGCGTATTCATCAATAACAATAATAATAATAAATATTCTTTAGTTTTTGTACATTTTTGCTCAGTTGACTTATATTTTTGTTGTTGACAGATGAAGTTTAATATATGTACGGAGTGGTTTTTACAGATTTGTCAGCTGGTAAAGATGTTGCTATGTCCTTTCCACTAAGAAAGCTTTGTCTTTATTCTCTCTGGTTGTTTTCCGTCTTTGCAGAGCATGTGGCAAATATTGGATTTACAGGATTTGGCACCAATTTAAGGAAATTCCTCGATTTGTCAGGTGTTTAATGAATTGGATTACCCAAACAGACATTACCATCTGTTTATTGTATCCATAAATTGTTTTTCAATTAACATCATCTCCTCGTGCCAGAAGGATGTCACTCAGTAATGGCGGAGGATTCTGTGAGACAAGCTCTTAATTTTGCTGTAGATAACAGACAGAAGTACATAATCTTTATTATGCCTGTAAGTTGCTTTATAATTGGACATTTTTTTGTGCAATGACGTACCAAACAAAGACTCTGGAAGCAGAAGGACTCAGTTTGAGGCAGATGGAGAAATACGGCTGGTTGGGTTGTATTAATCTGGGGTGAGAACGTGTCCTCGATGAGTTTAAAGGCAGCGCACTAACCGTACAGCATCTGCTGAATGTGTCAGGCCACAAGAGAGATTGCTCAGTGATTAAAGTCACATGACTGGATATACAGGATGACAAACTGTCATAGCTTATGCCTGTAACCTTTGGCACCATTTTTCCTCTGGTTGGCGGACCTTTGCATTAGATAAAGTGGATTTTAAAACTAAAGTGTGCTCGGGAATTCCCAAGTACTTAATATCTCCTTACACATTGGTCTATATATATATCAGGTGCCAGAGCTAAAAGCAATACCTGTGTTTTTGACGAAACAACCGTCTATTTTTTTTATCACTTCATCTGCTCGTTTCGTTTAATCAATCCACTTTTTAGTGTAAAAATATCTTTTAATGTTTTTATATAATGAAGCAATAGGAAAAAACTCCTAAGAGCGAAAGAACACGCCTTGTTTGAGATCATATAACCATTTAAAAATGTTCCCTGTCCATTGATTAAAGGACTTAACACTACTCCCACTGAAGGGGTCTGAAGCTAATAGTAAAGATTTCATTTTCTGATTCAGCTCAATTCAAATTCCACTTATATAAAAAATGGTCCAGGTACTTGGTGATCTGTGCTCACCTTGTTAGACTGATGCTCTTCTAATACATGAGCTCATACATTAATTCGACCTTGTCCTCAGTGTTGAGCTTCCCTGGCTTTGGACTTGGCAGTACAGCGCTGCTCGGCCTGGGTTAAAGAGTAAAGTAATAAAGTCTATTTTCTGGCATCAGACCCAGTGTTCAAATAAACAGACCATTTAGTCACTTTGGACCCGGGGTTGCCGCCTAAAAGTCGATGTTTCGAGTCGACTCGCTGTGTTGGTCGAATCCCTGCACGTTTATCTGCGTCATTGTCCACAGAGCAATGCAGCAGCAACAGCGTGTCACGACTTTACTAACCAAGTCATGTCTTACTTTAAAACTAGCTGGACGAAAGCTCATAGAACCACAAGCACATGACAAATGAATATACTGAAGACGCCCCCACTTTTAATCAACGCATTAGTTAGAAGTCGACTCTTTGAGTTTTGAGACGAAACAGATTTTTGATACTATGACACTTCATATCGACACATTTGGAGCAAATGATCTCATGTATGTTATAGCTTGCATATGACAGTTTTACCGATATATTATCATATTCTCGCTGCAAGTCTGAGAATATTGGATTATTTCCCAGCCTTAGTTTTTAGTGTGCATTACACCTCAAACCTGAAAAAGATATACACATGTATTTTGTTGCTTTTGTTTTTTATTACTGTAGTGTAAGGGGAACAGATATTTTCAAGAGCTTTTAAAGTTTAAGATGCATTTGGAAAATATCATTTGACTCTCGGCCACAGAGCAGCTGCATGTCAGCTTATAGATATCCGCTCATTTGTCGGTCCTCGTTTTGAATGAACACAGTGCCGCCGCCTAGAAGTAACCTGTCACTCCTCGTACGCTGTGTGAGACTATCCTTCGAGTCTGCCTGGTCACTGTTTGCATGCTCTTCTGTCTGCTCATGTGTCAGCGTGCTCTCACAGCCGGTGTTTTGATCTATTGTTTACACACAGGCGCAGATGGAAATGACAGTACTAGTACTGTCCTGTGTAAGCTATTTGTTCTGTGTTAACTGAGTCTCATTCAATCCTCGTATAATAGAGAAAAGACAGTTTACTCAACGGTATTTAACAATAGGCAGCTCGGGATTTCCTCATTGATTCGCTGTAGTCTCACTTCCTTGTTGCACCATCACTGCTTTCATAGAGCTGTCAGGCATGCACAGAATATAAAGACAACAGATGGAGAGGGATCTTTTTTTATTGCAGCAAAGGCAGAAGCATACTGGCTGGTATTTTTGTGAGCAGTGTTCTGGAAATTTCCATCAGTGTGAGACGGAGCAAGAGAGCGAGGTGATACAGATCGATACTAAATCAATAAAACTCAATGTCATTTCTCAGATGAGGCCCTGTGTCTCCGGCAAGCTGCGCTCAGGCTGTGATGAATTTTACTTCTGTGTTGTAAATCACAGTGTAACATTTTGTGCACGTTTTATGGCGAAGAAGAAATAAAGAAAGATTAACTGTCATAGTCGAACTTCAAAGTCTCATGACCCTAGATCCTCGATGTTGCATCCCTACATATTAATAAACACATTCAATTGTCTGTCCATGAGTGATTATCAATCACTGACAGAAACATCACGCAGCCAGTAAGAAATGCAAAAAATGTGGCCAAAAAGTTGACGTGAGTCTAGAATAAATACGGCTACAGAATAATCCCCTTTTATTCTTTAAAAAAATAATATATTCATGTTAGGGTTTGGCGATATGATCATATATATATACCATGAGAGAGATTTTGTGAAACTGTTAATACTGTAGTAACTGTTCTTTTTAACATCTCATGTTAAACCAATGTTGAGGGCATTGTTACAAATCAATGTGAATGATTACATCATATTATAGTATAATGGATTTCTGCATCAATGTGATAACGTGCGCTGGTTTAATTTGTATTTAATTAGCTGAATTAGCCGTCAAAATGTACTGCATCACAATAGATATCAACGTTGTAATCTAAAATAAGACATGACACGGAGGATGTAAATGATAGAGGATTAGATCACTAATTTATGCAGAGATAATGTATTCGACACATTCAGTGTCATCCCGGGTGCTGAAAATGTCGATAACAGCTCTGTAACAAAAGGGTGAAACGAAACTTATTGAATGAAGCTCCTATTTATATTATTTATATTATATATCATTTGACCCATTTTTTGAAACCCACAATCTTTGTTGTTTAAAAAAAACCGTGGATTTATTACTTAAGTCAATAAGCATGAATCAGTACGTGACCTGAAGGGCCAACAGAAATGATTATACATAGAACAGTAAATCCTGCACTGAATGTTTATAATGCTTAAATTTCAATTACAGTTTCAGTGTCTTAAGAAGTGATATTCACACAAGGACACGGGTTAGATTACCTAAACACCAAACACACTGTTCTTTGGCAGATTGTGCAAACAGACATTTCCTTTTGATATTCATTGATTGTTTGGAAGAGTAGAACAACACATACAAAAGAAGAACCTGCGTGACTGTTCACCCAGATGGCAGACAAGCAAACTTCATGCAAATGTCCCGAACAAAATGCTCCACTCCCACAGTTGCCAACACAGAGCTGCACTTGTTTCCACTGTAGGCGTTCAAGCTTTTTTTTTTTTTTTTTGCAGTGTCACAGCCCCTCAGGCCAGCAAAGAATGTTATTATAATCTTATTTTACTGTTTCTCCTTTTGGAGCACTTGTACGGCATGACAGCCCTTCTGTGAAACGAGGTGGAGAGTGACATGAAACTACGATAACCTGGAGTGCAGTGAGGCAGGCCTGAGACCAGTAGATCACCGGTCCAGAGAAACTCCCTCCACCTCCAGCACACGCTATTAAGCAGGACACTTAACCCTGGCTGTGGAAGTGCACAGTGGCAATTAACCGCCTGCTGCAGAAGGCTGTGGTTGCACTGGGGTGAAACTATACAGTATGCATAAGAAGCGTGGTGTTACTTATTAGAGCGTAGGCATCTTTTTTTTAGATTAATACACAATATAGGTTAAAAAATAGAGACTCATATGCGTCAATATTTCATGTCAACTAGTCTGCAGATAATTTTCTTGATAAATTAATTTATTATTTGGTCTATAAGATATCAGAAAACATGGAAAATTGGCCGTTACGATCTTACAAACAATACGACCGACTGTCCAAAAGCCAAATATATTAATTTCCTGTTATAGAAAACAAAGAAAAGCTGCACATCTTTACCTTTTTCGAAGAACCAGGGAACTGAACGTTTTACATGTTTGCACAAAAAATGCCTTAAATAATGATTGATTTCATTATTCAAATGATTGCCAATTATTTTTCTGTAAATCGGGTTTATTATTTCAGCTCTCAAAAGCAGAAATGGTAGACTGGATTATACACGGAACGCGCTTTAGATCTGCTCATCCCCTCGGGCAGGAATATTGATCAGATGTTCGGGCTTCAAAGAAAATCCAGTTGAAGAAAATTCAAAATAGGAGCGTTATAGGTGCAGGTCCATTTTCCATTACACAGTATAATATGAAAAATAAGTCTTTTAAAAAGGATCATTATTTTTAAAAGTAATAATGGGAAGATTCTGCTAGTTTGGTCAAAGTAAGAGATAACAAAGGCTGAAAAGGCCCATGCATGTCCCCCGAAGACATGCTTATTAATTTATCACTGACGGGGGCTTGCCTGGAAAGGAACAGCTTAACTAGGCGGGGGCAGTGAGCTGCCGCTACTGATTCAAGGGCAAACGCTGGCTTTACTGCCTCTCTTTACCTCAAATACCCTTCCTCACCCTGTCACTTCTCTTTTCACTTCTGCTGCTTTCTATCCTCTAATCTTCCTCTGCCATTCTCTTTATGATGCGCTTTTATTCTCTATAACGCTGCCTCCTTCTTAAATCTTTCCTTTCATCCATGTGCATCCATGCCCCCCAGCCAGACATGACCTGCTGGTATCTGCCTGTAACACACAGAACCATGATTTCAAAAGTGTAAGCAAATGCTGACCCACTATATCCTACGAGGCCCGCAGGGTATCGAAAGTAAAAGTAATTCTGCGCTCAAATTAATAATTTATTGAGCACTAATTAGTAGCTTGATTTTCTTGTAACAATTCCTGACCTCAAATCACTAAATGGCAGAATAAATGTTTTAATACTACGGAATTATTTCCCTGGAATAATAAAATGATAAGTCGCTGTATTTAGTGAGTGTGTAGCTCACTGTATTTATTCCCTCAATTTGACTTTATGCTATTGCATTACACCCACATAGCATGTTTTTCTGAGCGCTAGTGTCTTTTTTCAATTGTTCCTAATGAGGACACACCGTAGTTTCCTCTTTGTATTTACGCGCTTCAAACCGCAGTCTTTAATTTGCAAATGCTCTCGTTGAACCCCCACCGATGAGCGTTTAGTGTGCAGTAGACTTGTACAGTGTGTACTGTTGTACAACACTTTAGATAAAACACTAGCTTCATAATAAGCAGGTTATTTATAGACTTCCTGTTACTCAGCATCTCGCTTGTTAAGAAGTTAAACATCCTGAATGGCTAACTGACGTAATGTTACACTTTGTGCCCATGAGGCGACGCATTATGATAAGATATGATGGTTTCAGGTTAAATGTCACTATTGTTTGCACAGTATCACATTCTGCAAATGGAATGGCATTCAGGTTTCATATTTCAATGAAATATGTTTACCATACTGTCCCGGATATAACATGACCCCCTATTTAAGTCTGAGATACCGTTAATGCAAGGAGAGTACTGTTCAGTAAAAGTCTTTTGTTAAAGCAGAATTTAAATCGCACATTTGTGGAGCTTGTCTCTCTCTCCTGTCAGACTCTCGGAAACAGTCAAAATGTTATTTCCATCAGCAGTGAGCATTTCTCAGGCCGTCTTCTTGAGCTCCTCATCATCCGTTAAAGTTATTGGCATAGCAACAATAATGCCACAAACAACCCATAATGCAACACTCCCTGTAGGAGCCAGAGTAACACCCAGTACTCGCCATCCAAAAAGAATATCTGATGGTGTGAGTAAGTGATTGTGTAGTTCTCGAATATATTGCAAGTCAATACGCTGTATATATTTTTCAGGCACTTGTTACTCTTGGCAGGTTGTTTTCGTTCCATTACTGACGACTCGGATGTTAATCATAATACCGGAGGAGATTTGTATCCGTTCGTCTCTGTGCTCACTTCCACCTCCGTGTTTATTTTTTAAGGCGTGTCATTGTTTAGATTTGAGCGGTCGGACCAGTGAGTACAAGGAAGTTTTTCGTTGCGTCAGGATTTCTGTGTGACTAATGGAGCCAATAACTCAACGCAGTAGACAAATAGAGAGTCTTTGGTTCTCTCCCTGACTGTTTGGAGATTCATGCTGGAGGTCGGTGGGTTCCTCTCTGCTGCTCAGAGCTGCTGTGTTCAAGCTTCAAGTAAACAGACTAGACTCACTACAGCCTAGAGATCTGTTTGTTTGTGAGTTTCTCTTTGGGTTTTAATAACTTATAAATGTAATAAACTTTGATCCATCCTATTTTATCCTTCTTTCTTTTTTACCCCTGGGGGGGATTGTAGGCTTTGACGCAGAAATCTGATCGATCTCGAGTCCTGCCGTCCGACCTTTCACTCTTGTCACTTTACACGTCCAGGATTTTAGTTGACCGTGGCATTCTGGCCAGTGATGATAAACTATGCAGAGTTTAATCTCTTTTATTTGGGGATCTCACAACATTACACAAGTTGGAGGAAATTAGCTGATTTATTTATAACCTCTTGTTAATATTTAATCTTCTTTTTTTGGTCGTGCACTTTTTATTGATAGTACTGAGGCTTTTTCGCAGATTAATCGCAAAAGGATTTTTGTTCTCATATGCGATGCATATACAATTTGTGACACTTGCTTTCTTCTGCAATGGTTATTTCAATAATTGATATTAAATGTATCAGGAAAGGGATCTTTCAGTTGAACTTCTATTATTTAGGACATCAGGTTATGTTTTTGTGGATATTTTTAGTGAAGAGTCTATCTTGTCTTCCCTAGACCTGCTTGTTCTGTAGCTTTAACATCAGGTTTATTTAACGCAGGAACTCAAAATGTCGGAAATAAATGCCTCCATAGAACAAACATCACAAGGTCAAACGGTATTGAACCTGTGACCTTTCTGTTAAAGGACATCTGCTTTAACTGCTGCCCCCCTGCAGTGTGCTTTATCTCAGGATGTGTGCAGGTGCCGGAAATCTGATATAGAGTAAGCTCATTTAAATTAACTGCTGCCAGTACTGCAGTTGAGACGCTATTGAAAACAAACTTGTGAATCAAGAGCAAGAATCAAGGTACAGATTTCCAAATATGTCTGTTTCTACACCAGACATTGTGTCCTTCTGTCTCAAATAGATGATTTTCTCATATTCAAATATTAACTTAATCTTTAACTTTGTTGATGTAGACTACTTATGGATTTAACTCAATACTGTTGAGAAGCATGCACTCGCCTGTGGTGTCTCTGTTAGGGGTAGAAATCAGAAGTTTGACACTTTCGGCAACAGGAACGCTTTCAGCATGTTTAGACCGGAAACAACACTGCGTTAAAAAGTAAGTGTAGGCGTCTTGCTTTTGCTTCCAGTGAGACAAAAACAAGCTTTGAGTAGTAGATCTACGAGTTTGAAGTCTTAGCAGATGCCAAAAAACTGTATAGCGGTTTGTAATACAGTAGAATTACACTTTTCACGGCACAGAGGAATCTACCAGAAATGAATGAGGTTTGCTGGACCGTCTGCACACAGTGCTGATGTCTGTCTTAACAGTCTTTTCTTTAGTTGTGTCTCCTTACTTTTCTCTCAGTTCTCACATTTTCCGTTGGCCTTTTTCCCTTCTGGTCTTTTAGTTTTCTCTTCTCACTTACTTTTTCTTGCACCGCCTTAACTTTCTCTGTTTCCCTTCTAACAATGTGCCTCATTGTTGAGCAGAAGGTTGTCAAGCATGATATCTGGGATTAAGACACACACACAGACAGACAGAAAGAAACATAGACGGAGCTATTCTAGACTGTTCCATTACTGACAAAATCCTCACTACAGAGGCCTTTTTAAGGCCAGTTTTCATGGCAGCCAAGGTGCTGCTTTGGGAACATTGAGTTCCTTAATCTCCGGGTGTCATTGTCCTCATATGTCAGTTACAGCTCAAGTGTGTTGAGCCGACAGTAACAGGACCACCCTCGCTTAAAAAGGTGTATGCACTGTGGTACTGTGCTATTTAGGCCCCTTTTTGGCCTTAATAATCATTTCACAATATTCAACATATCATTTTCATATCCATTCACTTAGCCGAGAACAATGCTTTCAGGTTTGTGGTACCATTTTTGGCTTCAATAGTAAGAGCCCTGACCAATATAAGAATATCAGTGCCAGTTGAGTTGGTTTTGGAAAGAATAGAGGCTGAAGAATGGCTTTAGAGGATTCGGCAATCTTTATAAGCAAACATAAGACTCCTGAAAGCCCCGTTTAATAAGCCTGAGTAATAAGGAAACCTGGAAATGAAGTTCAACTCTTCTGCCAGCAACAAATACAGGTTTTTACACCCTTTCTTCAGTTCAGTAAGAGGTCATATCAATCATAACATTTCTCAGGTAATCACGGAAGAGATTTAACGTATTAGTCCCTGAGAGCGGAACATGGCACAAGAGGAAAGTTTATTTGAAAATTAGTCTGAAAGGTAAAACAAAATCCGCCTCTTCAGTGGGAGGTGGTGAAATGCTGCTCAGATTAAATTGAGTTTACACGTGACACACCATGTCAAGAAATATCTGTTCACAGTTAGGGCTGCGACTAACGATTATTTTCATTATTGATTAATCTTCCAATTATCTTTTTTAATTAATCGATTGCAATACACGGTGATGGGAACTATATCGTGTGCATCCAGGTAGTGCTGACGAGGTGACGTAGCAGTCACACATTGTTCGTCAGCCCTGATGAATGTGAATCATACCAAAAAGAAGCTCCGCTCGCTGTGCATGCTATGACTCGGCTTAAGGGAACGCTTCCTCCATGTTGGCACAAAGGTCAATCCTTTCTACTCCTGGCATATTGTTTGTTTACCACGGAGTCATTCACATTTATAGGTCGACCTCTCAAAGAAGCTTGAAGGTGGAAAGTGAAGTTTACTCTAATAGTTTAGTTTTCAACCGAAAAGTTACAAGGCAGACCAGGACAGATAGTGACCCCCCCCCCCCCCCCCACACACCCAACATTTATTAATTAAATTAACTGATTTTGTTTTGTGTACACTACTTTTTAGCTTTTAACAATTTTAAGGTTTAAATGATTTAAGAACTAAACCAAAATTATTTTATATCTCAAGCAAATGTTTTCGTACTTCCTCACTCTTTCTTTCTTTCTCATCTCTTGTATTTTTCACTGTCTTGCTGACTCCATAACTCTCAGGAGTAGAACTGTCGCTGTGCTTTTAATATTTTACCACGTAGCCACACTCCCATGTAGACTAGCTCAGTGGAAAGGGACTGGTTCTCTCTTCATGCACACCAACACTCATTCACCCTTTCATCTCATCTCACACACACACACACACACACACACACACACACACACACACACACACACATCAAGTACACACATTTACATGTAAAGTAACCTTAAGACATACATGCTTACACACTCTCATACTAAAGTGAACACACCTAACATACACAGAAGTGACCGTTTTCTCACATTCGCATGGGCATGTACAGACATGCAGCACACACACACACACACACACACACACACACACACACACACACACACACACAGCTTTCTAGCCTAACCGGTGTGAGTTTATTTATTGTTTTCGGTCCTCGCCTCCAGCGGTCTCTGACGTCGGAACACCTGTTGAAGAAGACACAGAACTTTAGATATGGGTGTTCAGTCAATGTTTGGCTATGAAATGATGTCTCACCATAACTACATTATGTTAGAATAAAAAGGCTGAGAATGCTCATTCTGCGAAGAGATGCATTCACTTTATTTTCATTTTGTGTCTCATTGGCCATCTGCGTCCAATTTGTGATTAAAAAAAAAGAATGATGTTTCTGTTATTAATTATTATTCAGTGGTCATTGCTGTGTTGATATCTTATGCATGAGCATAAGTTTTTCTTGCAAACACTTGACAACAGGTGTTAAGAACAGAACATGTAAAAGCTTTCGATATGTTACAGCTGTAATACTGCATAATATTACAATATAAAATACTATCTAATCAGATATTTGTAAACATATCAGGGATTGTTAACTAACAGATTTCATCTTCTTCTCTCCGACCCAACTCTGTCTCCACCCTCACCTTTTCTTTTCTCACTCTCCTTCTCTGCCATTATCTCCTTTTCTTTTGTTCCTCCCTCCTCTTCTTCTTTTCTCTCTCCATCTCTCCTCAGTGTAGTTATTAAAGAATCCTGCAAGAAGGATTAGCGGTCCGTCAATGAGGAACTACCGGCTCATCTTCTGCCACAACCTGAAGCAGCCATAGATGGTTTGGTGGTTCACTGGCTAGGGGAGGAGAGGATAGGACACACTTTCACTGCTACACGGTGAGTACGCACGCCCGCACACGTACACACACACACACACACACACACACACACACACACACACACACACACACACACACACACACACACACACACACACACACGCATGCAGGCACATCCATTGATTGAGGAAGGAATGGACCACTTGACTTTGAAACAATGAATAGATAAGACACAAATCTGCATGTTTTTTGTATTATACACTTTTTAAGACTTTTTAATTTGACTTTAGGAACTGAAAATGAAAATGTCTAACTTTAATTGTCTCTTTATAATTAAAGTTCCCACTTCCTCCTCCTTACACAGAATAACACATACACTCTAATACAGGCAGTTATTAAAAAAGTGATTGTTATAAATTAACTGTACAAAAATCTGGCTGAAAACCTGGAGGTCGTGATTCAGAGCGTTTCCTTCATGGAAATGTTTTACTACAGGCTATAATCTGCCAGTTGTCAGTCATTTACCTTTGAAAACCTCCTAGTTATCTGCTCACTACCTGTTGGAAAGTGACAAGATGCAATCAGAGAAGGATTTAGCACTCTGTTGGCCTTTCAAAGCAGCAAAAAAAATCCCACCCAGTCCACTCTTTTCATATTTTGAAAACGGAGTGGTGCTTCTTACTTGAGGAAACAATCTTTGAACACACATCAGTAGAACCGACTCTGGCGTACATAGCACTTATTGACAGGAAAACAGTAAAGAGTTTCATTGTGTCCCTCGGTCGACTCTCAGAATGAATAATCAGTACCTACAAGTGCTAAGGATCTGCCAGGGAATGTTGTTTTTTCCTGTGTACAATGTTCACCTTTCAAAACATGTTGTTGTTATTGATGTAGGCTAGAATTCACATTTGTAAGTCTCGCAGTGAGTTTGATATTAAAATGATAAATCGTTGAGCTCTACACCAGATATATCCAAGGCCTAATTCAGCGCATTTGTTACAAGTGCAAATATTACAAAAACACTCGAAACTTGTTGTTTTAATGCAACAAGTTTAACAACATCAGCACATAATCTCAGTAAAGGTCACGTTAGAATAAAACATGCACACTGACTTAGACAATTTACTTACAGGAACCTAATGTGAAGAACAGTCTCAAATTCCTTAGTTCAGTCGTGTCATCTTATATAACGAGCTGACCATAAATACAACAACAAACTAGTTTTAAACCGGTTAAGTTAAAGCTTAGCTCTTCGCAGAAAAATCCTGTCTGACCACCCCAATATATTGTGTGTGTGATTTATCTTTGAACAGTAACCCTGGTGAGTAGTAGTATGAGTAGACTGGACTCTTTCAGATTACTCTCCAAACAACCATCATCAAAGTCAGACTTTAAACAGGAATGATTGTTGCACATTCTTGCTCGCTTTGCATTGATTTCCATCCAATTGTCTGAGTCAGGCGCTCACAACATCGCCTTTGCATGGAAACTAAAGAGTAATGATGACAGAGGACATGACAAATACTGTAACAACAAAAGTGTCAAAACAACTGACTTTCCCCCACACTGAATTGCATTTATATAATTTAAAACATCTCTGAGAGCAAATAGTTGTAAGAAGTCGATACAAAACATCTTAATGCAGCGGGAAATCCTGGTGTGCTATGTTAGCCACCCATTCATTTAGCATAGACTGGACACCTGCTTCATAATCCCTGTCTGACAGCAACACCGCCTCTCTGATACTTTACCTAAAACCTTCAATCTGTCTGCTTCTCTTCCTGCTATGACTTCCCAAATGCAGGGCTACATGGAACCCATTCTGTAAAATTAATCTTGTCCACCCGCACACAAGTATGTCATTAGGGCTCGTTCTCGTTGGTCTAAATTCACTGTTTTAGAAACACAGATTGGCCATATATGTTTGTAATGGTCCCCCAGTCCCAGACACAGAATGAACGTTCACATATATTCTCGCTCTTCTCCACCTGTTATTTCTCCCCCTTAAGGACCAGGTGTAGACGCCTTTAATGGCCGGTGGCCTAGTGCCTCGGTCTACTTCTCCCCTTTCCCCTCCTCCTCCTCTTCTTTCTCGGTTAAGTGTCAGGAGAGGAGGTTCACAAACGTGTAACGATGTGTAAAACACATTTTATTTGTTTGAGTAGCAGAGCAACTTTTTATTTCTATCTACTTGGATGTGTGTGTGACTGCAGATGAAGAGTAATGGTTACTTCATTGTCTAATATCCCTCCTTCTGTTTTTCTTTTTTTCTTTTGAAGACGTGAGGTCTTGGCGGGGCTGTGGTGAGGAGGCGGCGGCAATGAGGAAGAGCGTGTCTCCGTTGCCAGGCAACGAGGGCGGGAGCTCAGCCAGCACCACGCGTGTTTTTGGCGTTCCTTTGGAGGAGGTGACGCGCACACACACAATCAGTGGCCATGAGGTTCCTGCGCTGGTGAAACACATCGTCGACTACATCGAGGAGCATGGTGAGTGACACTTACACACACACACACACACACACGCACAGCGATGCTGAAACCCCAAATTGAGCCATTCACTAAAATGGGCTTTTTTTTTTGGGCTACAGATCTTTGTTTCACTTAATTTCATATTAAATATATATGTGATTTATATGGGAGTTACTTCCATCAAATCAATATTCACAAAACTAAAGAGTTTAATAACTTAAAATCTGTTGTGATATAATTGAATATGTTGCTTTAGGCCAGCAGAATTATGTCTTTGTTTGTGATCAAAGCATATCTTTAACATTTGTATGTTCTTGTTTTGCACTGTGTTGCACCTACACCCCTCTCCAGGTATTAACAGCTTGCATTGTCTTGTAACTACCCTCTGTTTAATTTACTGTATTATAGTAACGCTGGATTATCTTTCATTCATCTAAACTTTTGTTCAAAGTGAACATTTGTAACTTTTCAATGAAGAAATGTGACATTTCTTCTGAGCACTCAGTTACATCTGATTGCTTTCTGAAATGTTTTAAGTATCCAAAGCACGCCCTGATGCTGTTGACTGCTCTTGCATCACGATAAAGCAAATATGTCGTTAGCGGTGATCCAGTTTTATGTGATAAGATGAACTCTGAACGCACCGGCAGACAAATCCACGGTCCGCTTCTTCATTCTTCATTACATAACAGTTCTATCAACTGCAGCTCCACTTGTGGAAACAGAAGAGCTTAACAGTGATGAGAGGAACCTACCAAAGTCCTGGCCCGGGGCCGTTCCCACATCCCCCCGGAACATTTCTCTTCAAGCCTCAAAGAGCAGGAACTTCAGTCTTATGTCAGTGTCTTTATAAGAGCGGGTTGGCAGTTCAGAGAGGGATAAAACAAAACCAAAACTGTGACCTTTGGAGCCAAATCTAAGTTTTTAAACTAACCAGCCACAGCCAGAATATCTGCATTTGGCGGCTAATGATACGGGCTGCATAACATAAGTACCAGGGTTGTGTTGTATAATCCTTTGTAGCCCTCAGCCAGACACAGAACCAGTCAATCCTCTTTGTGCTAAGGATGCATTGTTGGTTTAAACTCCGGAGGAATTGAGTCATTTGGATTTGTTTTAACTTGTTTCCCTAAATCTCATCATCTCTCGTCTGAGCAAAATCGGCCTAATCATGTAAACAAACATTACATTACAGTGCAAACAATCATGAGGATACAACTCCAAACATCCATTTGTAGAATTGATTTACTTTATGCCAGCCATAAAATGAAGGAAACGTTGAAAAGTAAATTAATGATTCGCAATAATTATTAAATTAAGGGAAGTATCCCGAGAATCCATGTGTTAATGTTCAGATTTAAAGATTACAAGACCCTGAATATGTCTACGTGATATAGAAAGTATTCCAAGTGTGTTGGATAAGTGTTTTAATTGGGCCTGAGGGTCGTGAAACTTAATCGGCACATCGAGAAAAGATACAATCATAATAAGTTAAACAATAGAAACGGCTTCTGTTTCTGATTTCACAAAATAAATGATGTTATTCCTCACAAGTCAATGGATATCTTTTTTTAAACTATCAGAATGAAGCTTCACCTCAATCCCCCTCAAGTGACCGGTGAAGCCGCTTGGTGGTTTGTGTGCCCCGGGGGCCGCTCGACCATATGAGGTTATGTAATAAGTCTTTAATCCTCCTGGGCCTCTGCTGGCGCTTTAATTAGAGTGGTGCTGCCAGTCCAGAAGTTATTCAGCCAGTGAAAAGGCCTTAATCTCTCTTATTCGATTTGTGTGTGATGTCTCAGGTTTTAGGAGCAGGGTGTTGAAAATATGAAGTAAGAAAGGAAATGTGATGTTAGACAGAGATTTTAAATAGAAATCACTTGAAGGTGTGTCGGACCAATGCAACTCAAACGGAGAACAACTGCTTTGGTGGATATTTAAGAGTGTTAAATGGAGATGATCAATCGGTAATAAACAATATGGTGATGACATCAGCTGTGTTCATGACATTGACATTGATGTTAAAAGGTTATTTATATTTTATTATTTAGTGCTATTTAGCTGCACTGATTGCGACTGCGGACCCTGTTGTTGTTCTGCATGCACGCTATTTTGTGGAGTCGTAAAATGGTAATAGGTCCCACAGGACATTTTGTTGCCTGGAGTCGGGAGGAATCGCTAGGAAGTTGTTTCATAATCGGAAAAGCCACAACATTGGCTCTTAAACATCTTGAAGCATTACCTATTGTGTTTAAACCTCCTTTGGGTGGGACTTCTGCGATAGCTATCACAACAAATAATGACCTGGAATGTGACAGGCTTAGCTAAAATGAACTGCACTGGGTGGGAAGTGGAGAAGTGCTAAGAACTAAGTGCTCGTTGGATTGTCAAAAAGCTGTTTGTCTGGCACTTCTTGTACTTTCCTAATGTGGTCATCGCCATGCAGGTGTTCGTAGGAGAGAAAGTGTGCAGGCAACAAACTTCTCTTGTGCAAAAGCATGAATTCCTTCAGGGATAGACATGTGTCATTGTAGCATTGTCATTGTTTTTACTTCACACTGTAGTAGATTCTTTCCATTGTTACGTGACGCATTCATCAGGACTAAAGCGAGCCAAGAATAGCGTGGAGAGTTAATGGAACATCAATTTGATTTTTAATTGTGCAAATCCAACCAGTTGTTGTTGTTGTATCTGCAGAAAATGCATTGCAGCGGATTCATGTGACAGAGTACATAATAAGAACATGAACTTATACAAGATGAACAGATAGCTTATTATGTAAAGGAGGAAAAACATGATCACGTACAAACTATGTTGTAAAACTGGCTCAAGCCCTGATGGGACTCGCTGATGTTATCGGTTTGTCCATTTAATCACACACACACTCAACACACTGATGTTGTCACATACAGGAATTATCATGCCTCTATTTTTTCATATTGATAAGGAGGGTTTCAAATGCATTTGCACACACACACACACACACACACACACACACACAGACACAGATCCTACTATTCTTAAGTTCACCGTATGTGACCTGGGTAAAACAGCTTTCCATAGCATCAAAATGTCAGGCAGTTATTTATTTGAGAGTCCAAAAGATTTTTCATTAAGTTGAAAGTTGGGAAATATCACATGACCACACTGTATTTACCAGGTAGTTACTAGTTGTTATCACTAGAACCAGACCAATGAAAAAGCACCTTCATGCACACAAGGTTAATTAGATAAACTGAATATGTTTGGCTTTCTTTATTATTATTATTATTATTATTATTATTATTATTATTATTATTATTATTATTATTATTATTATTATCCTAGTGGATTATTTTCTAGTTGTCAAGCATGTTTCAAAATGACTTGTCAGAGCTCACATTGTACACTGATATCGTATAACGTAACCCAGTTCACCCTCTGGTATTAATATGCATATCTTTCTCTCTAATACTTCACTGCTTGTCTGTCCTGGTACTGGAGGTTAGGTGGTTTACAAACAAGGACGTTGGCTCAATAGCCAAACCAAGCTCTGAAAATATTAAAACCTATAAATGATATGACCATATACCGTATGTCTTCGAGGTAAGTAACTATTACTGTATGTGTCATCAGGTCACCTGGATCTGGAGGGGCTCTTCCTTGTTAATGGCAATGCAGAGCGTGTGGATTGGCTGCGCCAGCGTTATGACAGCGGTGAGGAGGTGGAGCTAGAGAAGGAGGCGGACCTGGCGTCAGCGGTCAGTTTGCTCCGGCTCTTCCTGCAGGAGCTTCCTGAGCCGATTATACCAACGGCGATACAGGGGCACATTCTACAGCTACACCAAGGTGTGTGACACTGACACCGACTGCTTTACACACTGATCACGACATGTCTCCACTCACTCGTTCTCTTTTTATACAATTTGGAACCAACATCTGATGTTTTCCTTATTTTTTCTTCTGCTCTATTTTGAGGTTAGTTCATGACGTTATTTTAGCTTGTTGCAGAAAATGTAGTTTTTTTTTTGCTACAGCTTTTGTACTTGTTTCTCCTCTTCCCGTATCCCAGTGTGGACCGTGATGGTCTTACGAATGTACTGCTTAGTGTCTTATATTAAGGCACAAAAAGAGAAGTGACCATATGTACGAAACGCACACTATTGCCTCTGAGTTGATTCTGAGTTAACGTGTGATGACTGTGGCCATGTAGACATTAGTTATGAGCTACACAGTGCGATGGTAAGATCATTAAATGAAGCAGAAACTGGCAAAAGCAGATGCTTACGTAACACCAGGAGGTTCGCTGGACTGCAAGTACCTAAATGGTGTATGTGTGTATTGCATAAAGATAGTATTAAAAGATGGAACCCTCTCCCTTTAATGAAAAAGGTTGTGTTGTTATTACAAAATGTGGGAAAACATGTGGATTTCAGGACATTGTATAGCATTTTTTTGATTTTATTTTATTTTTTTATCAACTATTGTGACGCAGATACATGCACATATATTATTATTATTTATTTTTTTAAGATGCATCCACATTTACTCTTATTTTCCTGTTTCCGTCCCTCTTTGCCCGCTCCTCTCTTTTGCCTCTGTTTCACAGAGTTATCACAGATAATCTTTTTTAAGCCCTTTGTCATGATCATGGTTGTTCCTATTGCTGTCATGCAGATTACAGCATTGGGGGAGGCTGCAGGGACTCTCCATGTCATGTCATTCATTTTTCATTCTATTATATTCTATAATGACACTACTACCGCATCTTCCTCACTAATGCCATCTCTTGTTTCACCTCAGAGGATTCTTCATTAATCTTCATCCGTGTCTGCACATCTTCCTTAGTGTATATTTTTAAGGTCAACTGTGAAGGAACACAGAGGACTTGTTAACCCATTATTCATGCCACAGTATCTCCAGATGCAGCAATGAAAAGGAGTGTTGTAGCAACATTGAGTGCAGAATGTATAAAGTGTACAAGTTCCAACAGTGATGATGATTTTTCAGATAAAGTAATTACAGTAAGTGAGGTATGTTGACTGCCATGAAGATGTAAATACTCATGTAATCATAACTGGTGTTGTTCTCCTTATACATCTCCTAGATTACAGCAATGAAGAGGATCTGTTCAGAAACTTGAAGTACCTGCTGCAGCAGCTTCCTCAGCTCAACTACGGCCTGCTGCGTTTCCTGTGCCGCTTCCTGACCAGCGTGGCTTCCCTTCAGCAGGAGAGCTGGAACATCGGGACGCTGGCCGCTGTCTTCGGTCCAGACATTTTCCAGTAAGAATCCTGTTTAGGGATCACAATTGTTGCTCCTTAGCAACAGAGGTGGACCGATTCCAGTTTCTTTTTTTAAAGTCTGACCTGCTGATTCCGATATTCTTTCTTTTAACTATAATTGACGGCGTGCACAAACATTGTTGTAACCTTTCTTTAATGGAATATGTAATTGTATGTTCATACATAGAGTCAACTATTTATTATTTATGTAAAACTTTATTGTAATTATTTAACATCCCATGGGAAACTGTTTACAACACACTCTTCTCTCCTCTTCTGTTTGCAGTCTGTCAACAGAAGGAGAAGACCTTCGAGACCAGGAGTCGGTCAGCAGAGTGTTGGCGGAGCTGTTGGACAACCAAGAGGGCCTGTTTGACTCGGAGGAAGATGACGTCTCCACCACCAACGACTACAGCTCCATCAATGAACAGGTACTAATATCACCTTTTGTTTCCAACTCTTCATCTTCTCTGTCTGTCACTCATTTAATCTCTTTCATACTGTGTCAGTATCCACTTGTATATCTGGTCATATAGAAATAGTAAACATGGGACTGCAAAAGCTTTTGATTGATTAGTAGCATCTCTGTTTGATGAGAAATCACAGAGAGATTGTTTTAGTGTTTGGTCTCGAGCCTACACATCTCCCCTCCTGCTGTACTGGCTTCCCTCCGGTATAAATAAAGTATGTTTTATATATTTTTGCTCCCTCCTCCCTCCACCCAAAGAAGTCTTTGTAGTTATTCTTTCCCCCATATAGTCTGTGTTTAGATTCACTGTTTGCGTGATTCACACCTAGAATCTGGTTATATAATACCTTGCATTTTGCAGAATAAAATACAATAGAGAAGAAAGCGTAGTCTACACATTGTTCTAAAGCGCTTCGCTTAAAAATAGTTATAATTACATGAATTCGCTGTGAACATTCCTGAAATGATTGTCCAATAACAAAACCCGTCAAAGTCCTCCTTTGTCTTCTCCTCTTGTTCTTTCTTCCTCCTCCTTCCTCTTTAGAGGCACTGAGACTGCAGAATGTGGCATTTATCTCTGCCAGGGTCAGGGGTGAAATTCTTTCTGGGTTGACACACAAAGAATAAACAGATAAAATCTTCCATGAAAAGTGAAAGAGTCATTAGATTTTCAGCATGTCAGCAGGACAAAAAAGACTCACACCTGAAAAAAGACAAGGCAAAGTTTAACCCTGGAATATGAACCAATCTGAATTTACGAGATTATTATGGAGGCACACATGTCCAGTTTGGTTTGGGGTTGAGACATTAGGAGATACTTGTGTCTTTAAGTAATATAGTATTGTCATTATTATAATATTGACCCCGTGCTCGAGTGTCCGGCTGATGAGCAGCAGCAGCAGCTGTACTTCATGCGGGTGAGAGTTTCTCAAAGGATTGTGAATTATCTCGTTAACATAGAAAAACAGCAGAATGTTTTCCCCTTCAAACTTTGATAATAATCTTAATTCAGAAAAACCCGTCAAACCTTTTTTCCTCAGGTGAATGCATTACGCTTCTGTACAATCCTTCATCATAGCATTGAAATATTGTGCCATTGCTAAATGTTTTTGTTAATCTTTGATATAAGTATAGGTAAATAAAGTGTGTGACTCCATGATGAGTATTTGTTTACATTGGGAAATATGTCGTAACGTGGAGTGATCATACAACTATACTATCTACATTGTGATCATTTGAAAACAGGCTGAGAAGTATTAATTATCTGCTTGCAGAACTTTAGTTGCACAGGAATGTCACTACTCACGTCCTCTATGTACAGTTAGACAGCACATAGTTTTACTGAACAGAATGTTCTTCAGTAGACAATAAGCTTTTCTGAAGAATCTCAAATAGCCTCACCCAAACACACACACACACACACACACACACACTCTGAATAAACTCTGAGGAGTGTTCAGTGTTGCAATCAAAGTATTAACGTGGTTTAATGAGTATATGCCAGACATTCTTTTCTCAGCCGTTTGACTGTGTTGAACTACACTGTACATGCCGTGTTGTCTTAAACGCGGAGAACGTGACCGCCAGACTAAACAAAATCACAGTTATTGCCCCTGTTGCCCAGCAACACGGCGTCACTACTGAGCCAACGGCACAAAGAATGGCATAGTTAACATTTCTTTTTACAGAGGCCTGATTACATTGTGTGATTGTATGATACACACAAGTTCAACAATAACCCTTGATCGTTATCTCACGTTGCCATTCTGCTGTCATTCCTGTCACATTTAATAGTGCAACACAGCAGGGACACTGTAAAGATCATGTTTAAAAGTTAAAGACTACAGACAGTGAAAGTCTGGCCTTTAGAGAAGCAGCAACAGTATCAACAGTAGGTCACCTGTTCAGTGTTTGCAGTTTCAATCTATTTTAGCGAGCACTGCTGCAGGAAGCTTGCCTCGTAATGTTGAATGTTTAGTGTCATTATCCTGAGGAAAATAAATCTAAGATGGAACAGAAGGTCTGGCTTGTAAATGAAAGGTAATTACATTGAGATTAGAACAACAGTAGATGTAGAAGTAAAATCTCCATTAACTTTGAATTTCTGTTTTTATTTTACAGAGTAAATGTGTTGTTGGTTTTTTAATTGCATGCCGTGTCAGATGAATGAGCTTAAAAAATATAACACAGACAGAATGAGCAGCAGAAAAATGAGCAGCTGGCACAGTGAGAAACATTCTGTAAAGACAAATCATCTGTGCGCTGAACCCTGTGTCTTATGTAAGAGAGAGGTCAAAAAAGTGGGTGGGTTAGAGAGGTAGAGGGGGAAAATAAGCAGCCAGGACGAAGGGGAGAAATGCTGAGAGAAGAGAGGAAGTGGAGGGAGGGGAAGGATAAGAAAAGAAGCCGGCGATGATGTAACCGTGCAACTCACACCTCCAGCCTCTGCACTACACTGGGAATGGCTAAAGTAAATTATATCCCACACCTGCTTTCACACTGGAGACGCACACGCTTTCAGTAACAGACTTAAGAGTTCAAAATGCTTCACAGAGGTTATCTAGAACAATTCATATAAACTACAGAAATAATGGACAATGCACATTTGTAAAAGATAGAAGGTTAGAAGCATATGAACAATGGAGGGATGGAGAAAGAAGACGGTTTGCTGTGTCATGGCATGTTTGGGCATTACTTAGAAACTCAATGAGGCTGGCTCAGAAGTGCCAAACTGGATTTTGTGGTTTGTTTGTTGGCAAAAATGGGAGTTAGTCGAATTATTGTTTAGGTGCGAGCGAGGCTGTGCTGAGGCTTGTTGTTGCTATGATGGTACAAGTGGGTGTGTTTGGTTTGATTCGGTGTTTGATGCTCTTTGCGCCAGAGTATCCGCACAAAATAGGGGAATATAACTCAAATCTGAACTCAAGTCACTTGTTTGTTTTTTAAATATGAATAAAACATTTCATCATATCTGTACGTTCAGTACTGAGAAAGCTTGCGGCTTTTTTAATTTTGTGCCTAGATTGGACAATGGCTGGACTGTTGGAGAGTCAGTTCTGATTCCACAGCACATGTTTTCTTGCACACGAGGCCCACTAGTTATAAACCACAACCACATTGCCTCCTGTGGCATTAGAAAGCAACATGCTCTGCTTTGACTCGTACCTCTTGGAAACAGAGCCATAAATATGAAAAGTCAGCAGGCTGTCCCATCTTAATAAGATGGTATCTCCGTGTTTTCGGAGCCAGTGTTGGCTTTGTAGAGAAAATGTAGCTTGTAGCTTGTAGGCTTGATTTGAATTGATTTGGCCTCAATGTGATGGCAGTTTTACATGTCGGTCTCACGTCTGAATAAGTCACAACTAATCTTATTCGTTCAGATATCGGTAAACTGTCAGCATGCACAAGTCTGAAGTCTAAAAGCTGCCTTATTGACGTAAAGGCCACAGAAGCACATTCACAGATGGAAATGAAATGCACGTTGTGTATTTCTTGCCCTTGTGTTACGTTGCAAAAGAAAACCGTAATACAATCCTAATCAAAGCAGCACACCTCCATATAGTTTTTGATTGTCGTTCATAACTGCATGAATGATGCTTTGAATATCCAGCGGAACACTTTGCATGCAGCATGAGAGCCATTAGGAATAAAACGAGTCCCAACTTCTTCTTGTTCTATTCATTAAAAAAACAGGCAGCATAATTCTCTAACTATCTAAATAAATGATAAAACTGAAATGTAATGGGGGGTTTGTAGTGAGAGCTGGGCTACTAGTGTCCCTCATGCTCACACCGGCCATTAATTAAAGCTATAACCTTAAACATTTTATTATATTATGTTGAGGCAGCCTGTGAGGAAAGTAAGAACACTCTCCTTACATGCAAAGATCCCGTCATGTGTGAATAAAGCCGTAGGGAACATTAACATAACTTTAACAGACAAATGAAGAACATTATGTTTCAGTGGCAACTTGTCCAGCCTGCTGTCAGTGTTGGACAGATCGTCTGCTGGCTGTCTACTTAATTAATTAGTCTCTTAATGTTGGCCTTATATTTGCAGGTCTGTTAGTGTAACCTTAGCAGATATATGAATCAGGATCTGTCCTATTACTTTGCCTCTGCCAACTTACTAAAGTGCTTCTGGAGCTGAGCCATGTTTGAGTGAATGTTCCCTGGATTGTGGATATTAATTGGAGCTGCTTGAGTGGAGTATTGTTACAAACACCAGAGCCAGAAGTTTCATAATGTTCAGCTGCAGGGAACAGCCTATGTAGGTTGAAACATATACACTTATGACAGCCTGTGACACAGTGATGAGCTGTTAAGCAATAACCTATTTAAGTTGGAACATGGAGTTATTTAGGGAGGAGGTGATGGCCTAGTTGGACAGTAAGGGAGAGATATAATATCTCTGTAGTATGAACACACACACCTACACACGTTCACACTTCTTAGAAATACACACCCTCGCTGTTGATTTATTTACTTTGACTGCATTGTTTGTGTGGTCGGAGAGGATACGAACGTCTGTAAATCAGTTTCTAACACATTTGGAGATCACACGGCCCACTCACTGCAGGACCGTTCAGTCAAAGAGCTTTTCTCCAGCGGTACTGCTGGAAGTTAACCGTGCAGTCCCACAAGACTGATCAAACACACCGAGAGGAGAAGAAATTGAACGGTTTCTACCTTTTTGTACTCAATTTCTGTTTTCTGCATCTAAAATAACTCGCAACTTAAAGTTTGTCTTCTTCGTACTTTTCAATGTCAAACATGGTGAAATCTGTAAGCTGCACATGTTGTATCGAGGTACAATGCATCTACTGAATGGATGTTTACCATTCTAACATCAGAATGAAGAGGGCATACATAAGAGCCTTGAAAACAACCACCGTTTGAGAATGTCATGTCAGTCCCAGTCACTTGTCATTGTTCTGTGTTCTTGGCCACTAATGATGTCAGCGAGGCTTGTTGTTTTTCTCTGTTTTCCATCCCGAAACTCTGGACCGCTCAACCCGAGCCAAGGCCGAGACCTTTTGTTCCAGAGTGCTCTCTGCCCCGTCTTTTCTCCCACTCGGGTACACAAACACACACTCCATACAAAGATGTACTCTGGTATCAAAAGCCTACATAATACTCCGAAACCACACAGCAACTTAAGTATTTAAACTGACCATTCCCGCTCTTCCTGACAGAATGGAACAACTCTTATCCTCTAATATTGTTGCATCACCTCAAAGACTCTCTGATAACAAACTTAGCAGGGTCATAACCTGTAACTCAGGGGACGGTTTTACATTAAAGTTTCATTGTTTGTCATGTCAACTGCATTTTAATGGCTATACACAAGGGGCACTTCTAAATTCAAGGTGATATTCAGGCGCATTTATTTTCATACCACAGATCAGGGGCCATGATGGAATGAGGTTGGTAGAGGGTGTTTAATCCAAGGTTATATTCACGACATCGTCCGTTCATATTACAGGTGAATAGCTTTGAATGAATTTTACATGATGATGTTGATCCGACTTTATTTGACGGTGGATGACAAATGAATTTCAGGGAGAGTTTTCCCTACATAAGGGAAGCCGTTGCAACAATTGGCACGGATGACTTCATCATATAAACGCAGCACTCTGGGTGCAAAATGGTTGTGTGAGGTGGAGTGAGAGGGTGTGGTGATACATCATTATCCCTCAGCTTTTCAAACCATTTAGTCATTCAGTTAAAGGCAGAATGAGTTGGATTTGACGGTTGAAGTTTGTAGACAAAGCATTGAAGGGTGGCCCTCCGACCGCGGTTAGTTAGAGTGCTCGCCAACGGGTAAAAGCCAAACCCAGAATCGCCCTCGTTTTCTAACTAGCGTTGTCCACTTGGTGTTTTGCCTCGCTATGTATGTGTCTTTTTGGTGCTGTGTCTGCCATTTTCATAGTTTCCTCTTATCAACTTGGCACTTGTTTGCTACGTTTATAGAGGTTGACGTCCCGAACACCGCAGAATAAGAAAATACAGGTAGAGGGCAGAGTCTCTGCAGATACAGACACCGCCACACACCGCCACACACCGCCACACACCTCTAGTGGCTCAAAAGTGATGATGGAGAGGAATTCATTTCTGTACGAGTCTATACATTGTTTGACAGACACCTACACATAAAGTTGCACATCACAGTGTGGCGATGTACAATTTCACCACTAAATTGAATTCAAAGGAAGGGATATGCAAATGAGAGTGAAGCTGTCTAAGAGTGGAATTTATTTACCAAATCTCACACGCGCACGCACACGCACACGCGCACACACTCGCACTTAGAGGAGTCTTGTGAGTCATCCTCCATAATCTGCACACGTGACGATGCAAGAATTCCCTGACAGCCAATCAGAGCTTTTGGAACAGAGGTGTTGCCGTAGCAACGGTACAGTGACAGTAGCAGATGGGGTTGCTGTCGAGAGGGGAGAGGCAGAGGAAGAAAGAGAAAAGATACGAGGACAAACGGAAGGGATGTGGAGGAGAAGAACGTCTCATAAATCTGGTTCATGACCTTTTAACCAATGCTGCCTTCAGGGTTTTCCCCCCCCAGTTCAGTTTTAAAGGGACACTCGTTTCATAAAATAGCATATGAAAAAGCTTTTGTGACTAGGGTATGGCTTGAGCTTATAGCATTAACAAATATGACATTTATTTAGATAACTAACATATTCCTTTATGTAAAGTAGGAAAGAAAGAATCTTTTTATCATTGGTAAAGTACTGCTGTCAGCTGTCTGCATTAGGATTTATTTCTGTCTACATATTTACTGCCCTCCCCCCCCTCTCTCTCCAGCATCGCCTTCCCCTCCTCCCTCTCTCATTTCTCGTCACATTCATTACATTCTGCCCGTAATCTCTCCCTCCTTCTCTTCCCTCTGGCTCTATCTACCTTACTCCCATCTTCTTCGCTCCCTCTATTTATTGCATTGACTTTAAACTGTGGCTCGAAAATAACGTTGTTGTTTGTTGCATATATGGTGCGTTGACGTTGTATAATTTGCCTAGACGTTTTAACTTCTAGCTTTAGCTGTAAATAACGAGCAACTGTTCATGTTCCACGCCATCTGTTTGAAAACCAAAGTACTTCAAAATAGCAAACGCAGCATTTTTCCTTTAATTGTCTTTAATTCTCACAACGCATTTACTCTAGATTCAAAAATCAATAGACACATATGTAAATCAAGCTGATAAACAACGTCTTCATGCTTTTTCATCTAATTATTTAAGTGGTAACCTTTTGTGTCCTCCGCATTTCTGTCTTCAGATCACAGAGCTGTTAGACGATGAGAAGTGTGAGGCCGAATGTGAAGAGCTGCCTCAGGACGGAGAGGAGGGTCCTGCCTCCTCTGACTCACCACAACACACACGCACTGATGACAGCCCCTCAGCCAGGTGAGACACAGCTACTTTGTCTTTTATTAGATAAGATGGGCGAATAGTTTTTTCATGGGTCATCCCGGAATGAGGATGACATACTGAGAGAGGGTACGACATGTGACACAAGTCCTCGAACTGGATTTGAAAAACCAGGACATTGCAGTTACACGGTCATTAGTAAATGATCCGCTGCTGTTTTCACTCTGATTTGTATCTTGCATTTCATGATAACATCCCATCACAGGCTGGTTTTCCTACATTTACAGTTTATTTACTTAATGATGAATTCTGGTCATTTGTAGCTCTGGACTGTTCAAAGTGTCTGTCTCCACTGTGTGTCCTACTAAAGTTAAAAAATCAAATAACAAAAAAGAAATGATGACACACCAACTGTTTAAAAAGTGTTCTCTAAGAAAGTGGTCTCCCAACTTGAGTCATCCACTCAGTATTTAACGTCATAGTCGATGGACCAACATAATGAGAATACAATCATCCAAAAATGTTTGTTGTCAACTCGTTTTCACGGTCACAGCAGTTTCCATTTGGTCGCACTAAAAGATGCAGAGCATGCGTTTTGACCTGTTGATGTTCTGTAGCTGGTGACCACACGGAAGACAAAGGTCACACACACACACACACACACACACACACACACACACACACACACACACACACACACACACACACACACACACACAGCCACTTAAGTATGCAGGATAATGGGTTCGATCCTCCTGCAGGAACATGAAGATCTTCTCAGCTTCTCCTGATCTGATGATCTCCTTAAGTTGATTACTGAGCACTAGATCCAGAGTACTGTATATAGACACCATTACATTTTACCGTCTGCATTAATTATCTTTAGTGTATATCTGAAGGGAAAAGTGAGATTCAAAGGCTTTATTGTCATATGTACAACAGTAACGGCGTCCCAGGCTCCTCCAACAATGCAACATAAAGGATACTTAAGACATAATGGGGCAATTCAAATTCAGTAATACGTCAAATTATATACATATAAAATATAATAAGACAAAAAGCGGAATGTAAAATTAAATTAAATACATTAATTTACTGTAATAATATATAAATGTGTGGATATATGGAAGGTTTGTCTACTTTAAAAATATGTAAGAGGGTGGATCAATTACTATTGCACAAAGGAGATGATAAAAGATATCACCTAATGTTTCTTTATTAGTTAGATTTAATCAAGAATAGTCTTAAACCCTGCTACGGGAAGCAAAGCTTTAGTCATCCTGCTGATCTGAGCTTTATTATGTCTCCAGTTCAGAGCACAGAACAACACTGTTTTGTGTGTGCTGTGCAGATAAAACCAGAGTTTATTTACAAGGCGATTTTCAAAACAAAAGTTACAAAGTGCTTCACAATAAAAGCATTTTTAAACGCTTTTTAATCCAGAAAAGTAAATGTTTTGCCTTGATCCACAAGCAAATGTGGTCCAAATAGTTTTGGATTCTGACTCGTGGTCCTTTAAAACAGGAATCTTTTAAAACCTGTGTTTGTTCAGTATCGTGTGCACTGATTGTCCTAGTTGCTCAGTAGCTCGCTACCTGTTGGATACATACAAAGCTGTAATGCGGCGGACAATAAATCAGTCTGCTGTGATTCTTTACAACACTCACTGGGCTTTTTGTGTGTGTGTGTGTGTGTGTGTGTGTGTGTGTGTGCATGTGTGTCCGTCTGTGTGTGCATCAGGGTCAGGCTGCTAGTGTCCCACTGGCCTCTGATGATGATTATAGACAGTAATCCATAATCCACACACACACCCCCCACACATACAGTTTCTTGCACTATGCACACTCATGCTCACATGATTTAGACCATACAGCTCATGCAATACCTCTCTCACTATAACGCAGAAAGGATAAACAAAAGTTGACCCACAGTTGACTTTAGTGGATCAAGACAACATCTTCTACGTGCTGCCAGGATGCTGCAGTACAGGTTTAAGCCCAATGTGACAGGAGTCAACAACCTGTGTTACGATGTATAACGTCATGGATAACAACAAAGTTCAGGCTGCTACAGTATGTGTGTCATCTGTGCATGGGTGTCTGCATTGTTTGATAACTACATGGTTTAGTAGTTAATTCCTTGTTTGTGGGGCAACACAAAAAGACCCCTCTGTGTGTTTGTGTGTGTTTTACTGGAAGAAGGCTTTAGGTAGCAGCTGTTGTCCATTAGTACTCAGAGCTTTAATTATTGCTGATGTAGGGCGGTTTACATGCAGCAAATTATTTAAATTAAACGACACTGGCTAGACCGTTTTTATCTTTAAGTCTAATGTGATTGTTTTAGTTGGCTATGCTCTTTTAGCTGTGGCCAACCTGCAGCCATCATCCCTGTGACCTTGTCTAACCGCAGTGTCTGGTCTGGGGGATTATTGCTGTATTTGCAGACCCCGGAAGTCGACAGCCTACACCACAAAGTCATTTAAATGTAGGTCCAGAGCTTAAAGAACACATCTGTTGTAAATTGCAAAAAAATTAATTGAGCTCTCTTGACTTGTTTTTTATGTGGACACCCGTTTATTTTAGTGTTAGAAGGGAGAAGCAGTGAATTTTGGGCATTTTGATAAAAATAATTACTTTAATTGAAAGATTTATGGGTTATTAGAATTGCTTGCAGATTAATTTTCTGTCAATGAATTGATTAATAATTAATTCTAGTCATGTCATTTTAGCTGAAGATATTTTGGTCTCTTAGTATAAGTAAAATGTCACATCCTTTAAAACATTTTTCAAACCCACAGTTTAGAAAATTTGAAGAATATGTGATTGTTTTTTAAAACAATGCACTTTTTCATGGAAAATCAGTTGGAGATGTTGTTTTTTATCTTGTATCTCAGTTCGTTATCCTTCATTTATTGTCCAACTTTCAGTCATTTTCCCCATTTACATCGCTGCCAAAGTCATTTTAACCTTAAGATTTTAAGTCCGTGTACAGATGCAAGTTTTCCCTTGACAGTTTTGAGAATAGCTCACTGTTTCATGTGTGTATCATTTGACTCAGAACTGATTCTCTGAGCTCAGAAATAGAGAAAGTTCCCGTCTAGTGACTCAACATGTGGCTGAGTTGTTTGTCTAGTACTTGACAGACAGGGAAGTCTGTCCTCTGTGGCTGTTGCAGTGCTCCCTTAATAGACTCCGACAGCCAACACACACACACACACACACACACACCTTACATACTGACAGCCTCTGCTCATTTCAAATCTATATATAAAATCTCTGGTATTTCTCTTATGATCCCTCGGCTTCCCCTGTTACTACTTCCCTCCTCGTCTGCTCTGCTTATATCCTCTCTCTGTGGAAAGAGTTTTTCATTAGGCCACTGAAATATCCTGGCAGGCTGAGGAAGAGGACTCTTGGGATGTACTACTGGCTCCGGTGAGGAGAGGCAGGAGGGATGGATTAATGGAGGGAACGGAGAATCAGAGAGCAGAGGGAACAAAGAGAGGGTGGGAGGATTGGAAAGTGTCCCTACTTGTGAACTATTTTATTGATTTCAGTCTGAGTGAAAACGCAATATCAGACCTCTGGAGGGAAAAGGTCAACCCAGAAGATAGCATTTAAACACATTATGAAACACTTGTCTTCAATTTTGTCCCCGAGTTAGAGCCTTCGTTCCTGCTTGTCATTCTTCACCGTTACAAGCATCATTCCACCCTGGCATGACTGACATGTGCACCGCCTCGTGTCGCAGATAACCAGTCTTGTATTCCCTCTCCGTGAATCCCCTTATGATATTTTCTTCCTGTTATTTTTTTTTTATGTGGCTGTGGAAATGATTTATATCCCACTGTACCACAGCACAGTGCTGGAGAGCTCTGTTCGTTCTGTTTGTGGCAACAATGTGCACGTGTACACCCACACTAAACAAACACAGATGCAAATATATGGACACTCCTCTCTTCTAGCTTTTTTTCCCATGGAAAGCACATGATTTATGCAAACACAGGCACATAGTATGTCTATAAAGGCTCCTTGACTGCGTGACATGAACGATCACGTACCTTTATTGCATGTCACTGGAGGATATTAAGTTATGGCATGTCAGATTGTGGGATGAATGCTTTGTGAATCATAGCAGAAACATGTTTAAGAGAGCAGAGGCACGTCGTCAGCTCATGTCATCTATCTGCAACATCTTTGCGTTTTGAAAATATAGTAAAAAAGATAAACAAGCTTTGACCGTATTGCTTACACTTGCACTTACATGTATTGACACACCTTAAAAGAAGAGGGCCGTGTGCACATGTGTTGACATGTGAGTCTCAAAGTGCGATCCAGCAGCACCGTACAGGATTGATGACCAAACATTTTACAATGTTTCTCTCTCGATTGTCCATAAAAAGCAAAAGGTTCACAGAGAGCCGAAAGACCCCTTGTTGACAGAGACACTCAGATTTACCACCTCGCCCCTTAACTCACTGTTGAATCAGGTTCAGTTGTGACCTTGTTGGTGGCCTTTCAATGAGCAACCAATGCAATGAGACAAGAGCTGAAAGCAGTTTGTGACGAGGCGTGCATGATGCAAACAAACCCCCTTGATTGTTGCATTCTTACTTGTCTTCCCTTCTTTTGTCTTAAAATGAACACATGTCACACAATAGTCTTTGTTAAGCTTTCCAGAGCTTTTTTGGCACTTGGTGCTCATTGTGGTGACGTAATTCTCTTTTTTTAGTTTTTTCTTTAGTGGTGTGACTTGCGTGCAGCCGAGCAGAGCCCTGTCCCATACTGTACATATCTTTACAATTCATATGTATGTTGAATGTAATATGTCTGCATGGCCGATAGGTCAGTACAGTACCGGAGTATCAAATTCTTTTCTATACTGCATAAGTAGGAAGTAATTCATCAAAATGTCAGATAATAATATGAAGCATGTTATGAAACTCAAGCAAGTCAGCATAAACCGCACAGAGGTGGCTGAGAGGATAGTGGGATTTGGGTTTGTTCTTGTGTTTTAAATGATCTAATTGTGTAGTGTTCCTGAAATAGTCCATGTCCGTACTTTATATTACGCACTGTATGTTAACATTATAATGTATAAAGTGAAGAAATGCGTCTATCATTGTATGGTCCATTTTAAAAGTCAAAGCTTCCACTCTTATTTATTATGATTAGATATATGAAGAAGTTGTCCTCCCTGTCTTTGCTTTAAGGTTGCTCACGTCATGTCCTCCTCCCTCAGCCTTCACTTCCCGATTGTGTCGAGGCACAATGTGTAATGTGATATACTGACTGACCTAGATAGCCCACTCACCACGCATGCTATCAGCTCTCACGCACAGTTCTGGTACAGTTGTCATATCTGACTTTCTAAGAAGCACTTGCGTCCCGAAATCATCACGGAAAAAGATTTGACGTTGGTTGCCCACAGGCTGCTGCTGAAGCCTCCCCGTGTCGACAGGCCTCTGTAGCTTCTTTGTGTTTGAGATTAGAGTTTGGCCGAACCAACAAAAGTACCAGGAAGGACAAATCGACACCAAACTTTAGCCAAGTCTGTGATGATTAACGACCGAAGTTGCACACATCTCCTTTACGACTTTCTGGAATGTGGTTTAGAAAAGTGTGACCCAGATTAAAAGAAATTTAACATGTAACTCTTTGAGGAAGTCAGGGACTGTTGGGTGTATTGTATCAGTCACTTTAATAACCGCAACAGTTTCTTTTACAAGTTAGTTTCACTTATGTGTTTTATTGAGTCATAATGTGCCATGGTCATACTTGTTTCTGATTGGTTGGGGTCAACCAAATGTTGTAACCGGATACCTCATGTACTCAGTCAGTGGGTGAAACACTGTTATAAATGAGTGCATTAAATTGCAGATATCCATAGAAAATAGGTCTGTTTCATTATCAATTCTGTTGATTATCTTTAATAAAGAAATGTCAGAAAGCAGTCGAGCAATGCCCAAGATGAAGCCTTCAAAATGTGTTTTGTTCATAGCCCCAAAATATTAAATGTACAGTTATATAAAATTGGTAAAAGCAGCAAATTCTCACATTATAGTCTGTGGGATTAGCAAAATGTTCTTTTCTGTCAAATTGATTATTTAACTCATCATTTCTGCTGTTATTTGCAACAGTTTTTGCTCGCTAACTCTTACGGGCTAAAACCTAACATTTGGTTAAATATATAGAGTATATCAGGACGTCTTTTATTGCATTACTAATTAACTGTTGGATCTTTCAAAGACAAAACGTCACATTGTATCTTGTGGCTCCTGACCGGGTGCAAGCTTTCCTGGAATGTAATAATTAATAGTGTGTTAATAGCTGAAACAAAACTGTGTCAGGTTCTGAGAGCCATTGTGGGGTTGTTTCTTTGTATTTTGTATTGACTTACTCTTTTGTATGATGTTGACTTTTACTCAGCAGTTCATTATTTCTAAAGTGTGTTCACTATTCAAATATTCTCTCAACACGATGTACGAGTGCTGACTTCAGGTTTAGGCATTTGGACCAGTTGATTAGTGGGCACCGTGCCGCTAAGGCTCGCAGGCAAAGACGCTTTAACTGCACCGACCAAATCTCGTCCGGTCTCCTACAGTGAGATGCCAAACAACTCTGAAAGATATTACTTGCATCTTGAAATGGCATTCTGTAATAATTTCTTCTGATAAAACTGACTTATCTTGCCCTGGCTGCAGTCTTAGAAGCCGCTCCTCTTTAAAGCAGCTGGTAACTCCGAGTCAGGTTATTATGTTCACATGCTTTGTCTTTATCGCTTCTCTTTGTGATATAGTTCTGTTCAAGTATTTTATCAAAGCCCTCTCTGCCAGGCTTCCCTTTCTAGTGCTTGGTAAAAAAATCTTGTTTATGTTCCAGTATGATATTGTTTCTCACTTTGATTTGATCAGAGTTGATCTGAAGTCTCGTCCTATTGGAAACACACCGGCTGACACGCGGAAACATTATGACGACAAAGGCACTAATCTAGTTTCCTTGCGAGTGACGTGTGAGTGCTTTGGTCATGATTGTCCGTGTTCTTTATAGTCTGAATGTCCTACGTTTTGTGCACAACAGTGTAGACACAGATACAACGCTGAAATGTACATTTGAAACGGCAACTAACGGTTATTTCCATTATCAATTAACCTGCCGATTATTTTCAAGATTAACTGATTAATTGTTTGGTCAGAAAATAGTGAAAAACGTCCAAAACCCAAATATATTCAGTTTAATATGATTTAAAACCCAGAGAAGTGGGAAAGGATCCACATGTTAGATGCTAAAAGCCATTTTTGCATGAAAGATTACTTAAACGATAAATATGTTTTGAATAGCCCTCTCCCTCCTTTCTCTGTTGATGTTTTCCTCCCTCCATCTTTCCTCCCCGCTTTTGTTTGTGTTCATATTTTTCCTTCATGGTCCCTTCATACTCTGCTCAGCTCTTTAGGTATCATTGTCACTCGTCTCATCCCTTTGTGATCGATAATTTGTTAAATGTGTTAATGCCCTATATTAGTCTGAGAAGCTGCCATTATAAAAGGCTCATAGGTGACATAGTGTGTGTGTGTGTGTGTGTGTGTGTGTGTGTGTGTGTGTGTGTGTGTGTGTGTGTGTGTGTTCAGTTGACCAACAAAATCAAATCTCCTCCCCTTTCTGCTTCGTGATTGGCTTGCAGAAGTCTTTCCCTTTTTACGATTGGCTCCCAACTTCAGCCCCTCCCATCCTATTGGTCCTCCCGGGGGTTGTTGCCTGGTTACATCAGAAGCTCATATATTTTAGCAGAGCTCTGGATGTTTACTGCAGCATTTCTTCTGACAGTGCAGCCCGAGACAACCTCACACACACGAAAACACTCATTCAAGAACACACACACACACACCGGCTCAGAGGACGCCAAAGAATGCACCCAGGCTCTGCTGCTAGACCTGCTGGTACTGACGCTGACACCTTAAAGTGCTCAACTGCAAAAACCGACCCTCTGGATACAAGGCCGACCCGATACTGACAGAGAAGAAATGTGAAGGAGAGACTGAGAGTTCAGACAGAACAAGCTTAACAGCTGGATACGGCTCCTGCAGATGATGTGTCAAACGGGTAACAGGCAGAACGAAGAGACAGAAATCGTGCTGAGTTTGGTTAAAAAGTCAAGCCGACTTCTCTGCTGGGTTTGAAAAATAAAAAACAGGCTGGACTTAAATAACCTACAGTACGTGTGAGTTTGCGGACGGCTCCAGGACAGAAGAAGAAGAAGACAAACAGCCTTCCAGACAGACGACACGGCCTTCCCACAGAAACACCTTCAGGCTGACTAAAAAATAAATCTGAAACAAAACAAAAAGGATCCCAGTGCGAGCAAACACAGCTGGGAAAATGAGAATGGCCTGTGACATTCTGCTGCAGAGGTAAACATCAGGGTTATGTAACTCCTGTAGTCTGACTGGAATCAATGATTTGGGTGGAGGTATGGATGAATTGATGGAGGAGAAAGCAAATATGTTGTTGGATGAAAAAGGGCAAGAAATTGGATGAATGAAGTGGATCGATTTAACAAATCAATGTTCAGGGGAAAGCTTCAGTAATGAATCAACTTGAGAATTAATTAGTTAAGTTGTGTACTACCTTTTTTATGAATGGAGGGATTGTGTTTTCTTGCTCGTTGTTTTGTTACCTGGCACATGTGAAAGAGAGACGAGAGAAGTCTGTGTCTTTTCTCGTGCAGGAATAGAAACCGAGCAGATGAAGAGAAAGGAGTCATCGCATTACTTAACAGTTCTTATTGTGTTACGCAATCAAGGTATTTAGACAACAGAGGGGGGGGGGGGGGTCTGGCTGAGTGTGTCAGCATTTTGCTACGTAGAGGGGCAGAAAATGGCAGCTGTCCTGTTTTTAATAAGAGTTTTCTCAATCAAACATATTGTTTTGATATATCTGAGACATGTAAGTGCATTCGTGAATGGAGGAAGTCGCAGTTTCTGTACGTTCGTAACATTATTTAGGACCAAAGACTCTTAAGAAGTTCTTAGCAATCTATTTGAAATATATTATTACAAAATAATTTCAAGAAGTGGACTACCTTGACTATCGCTGAAATGATGGGTTAATTGATTTATTAAAAATTAAATTATTTTTTCAGTTTTAGGAAATAAAAAATAAATTGCAATTTTCTCAAAAGAAAAGATTTATTTAGAGCTGCAACTTTGTTATTTATTACCCTGCCAGATATGTTCTTGATTGATATCTAAAAATATAAATCCAAAGGGACGTCCTTCTATGTTTTGTTACGTCTGATCAATAGTTCAAAACCCAAAGACGTTTACTTTGATATGAAACTTGTCACACTGGAGAAGCTGGGACCAGAGAATCTGTGGTTATTAATGAAGTGATTGTTAGAATAGGTGCAGAGGAATGTTCTGTTTCACACATTGTTGCTGTGTTTATCTGGACACACTTTTATTTATTTTTCAAAAGAAAATGGCAAGCTATCTGCTCTGTTGCAGCAGCTCCTCATGACTCTGCCAGACGAATGATACGTTAGCGTTGAGGAAGTAGAGCGAGGGGCTGCGGAGCATTTGTTGAGTCAACAGAGCAAAATATGTAATTTCTCAGCTGGCCAAATGTCAGTGGGGGAAATGAATGTAGGAGAGCTGCTCTGTTTCCAGTAGCTTTGCACTTGGGACAATAAATGACCAAACAAATGAGCAGAAATCCAAACGCAGATCTTAAATCTTTCACCTGGTCAGCGTTTGAGTTGTTTGAATGCAAACATCTGTAGTAAGCTCTGGGAGGGATTCTTGGCTCTGATGTGAAGCAGGGAGGACAGCTGTTTATGGGATGTAAGTGTGTGTATGTTTGAAGCAAGTTACTTGTCGAAGTGAAATATGTCGTCTTGTGCATCCTGACATATAAATGTGTGTGTGTGTGTGTGTGTGTGTGTGTGTGTGTGTGTGTGTGTGTGTGTGTGTGTGGATGGGTAGACTGCAGCAGTCTGAAGGAGAGTCCGGTTTGCTGACAAAAGCACCTCTGTGGAATCTCAACTAACCTCAAACTCACCTCACACACACACACACACACACACACACACACTCCTTTTTATCCAGCCACCAGAATAATGTTATAAATAATGTAAGGATGCCCTTCATCAGCCCTTTTCCTCGTTGCCATCTCCACTGACGGCACAAAGTTCCCTTTGTTGTCATTTTATTTTGGTAATTCAATGAAGCAGGGAGTCATTCTGAGATGTTTTTGTTTAGTCACTCAGTCAGCTGAGACGAGGCCACTGATGCCACAGCACAGCGTTTCAGCTCTGCAGTAAATACAGTGAGGAACTGATCCTCTTGCCCTATATACGTGATATGTAATATAAGTATAGTACACACGTTTGGGACAGTTGTTGCTTACACAACAACAAAAATAGACTTGCTATCGAAATGCAGCAGAGACTGTGAAAACTGGACTGAAGCATGCATTGTTAAAACACTGAGTCATAGTAGAAATAAGGAATTCACCTCGCAACAGATTTATAGCTGAGCAGGAAATGATTTCCACAGTTTACTGCAGCCAACAGCAGGGACTAACCATGTGTCTTTATCTGCTAATATATGAAGATCACAAACCTTCTGGAGATATACAATTATAGATTACAATAATATGATGTCTAATATTCTACAAACACTGTTCTGTTTAGCTATCCCCAGATCCCCACTGGCTTCATTACCAGTAGAACATGCAGAGGCACACATGTGTAGATTATGGACTCCACATGTTAAAATAGATGGCAGTGTGATTCAGATACTGCAACCTTTAAATAATTAGATTTTTTTATAGGCATTTTATGGTGCTCTTGTGTAAAACTATTATGGTGTCAATTGATGTAGTTGTAAAGCCGTATTGAAAACAAGATGACATGAGGGTGATATCAAAACCTCTCGCTCACTAAAATGGGAAAAATCCATCTTAGCTGGGTCGACAGATGCTGTTCTGTAATATTATGTTAACATTTGCTTTATACTTTCTATTGAAATAGAGTGCATTGCTCTGCCCTCAGGTGATGCACACCTGCCTAATAATGCAGTAATCTGCCGCCACCAGAGAGAGTTTTCCTGCTGTGTTAATGCGGAGGGTTAGCAGACTGCGGATTAGTCTGATGGGATCTGAGTGAGTCTGGCAAGAATTAGTTTTACTCCGCCACTCACCTCAGATGCCTTTTTTAGGATGTAGTTTATAAAGCAGTTAGTGGAATCAACAGAGTAAACTAATAACGACTAATTTAATTTTAAAATTAAAGCAATGACAACTGGCAGCTGCCTGATATGAGCTGATGAGAAATAGCTTCAGTCATCATTGCAAAATCCAATTTAAAAACAAGCGGAACATTTGTTTGTTGCCAAGTAGGTTTTTTTCACATACAAGGAAATTGCTTTGGTGTATACAAAATATTATAAAATCAAAAGATTTGTACAAGAAACATAAATATACAAGAAGGGTTTGAAGAATTACTGTGAAAGAATATGCACCTGAATTCAAATGAAAGAGCTTTGCGGTATTAAAAGTGTTAATATTCTGCAGAAATGTGTAAATTAGTCAGAAGAATGTGCAAATGTTCACAGGACGGAGTGTGTAGTGTACAGATGTATGATCACAAAGACGGTCGATGACGTAATCACAGACCGTCTGTCTACTTAGGTGCTTTTTAATAGGTTTTACAGTATCAACAGCTAGTGCAAGGTTTGACTCCTTAAGATGTTATCAAGGTTATGTCTGTCTTTGGCTACTACTGCAGTCGTGTCTGTCGGGCAGGCGCTGATCTCATCCGACCTACTTAGAGCACTTTTGAAAGCCATCCTTTATTCCCCCAACTTGTGCTTCAATGTTGCACCCTTTGCACTTACGGCAGTTTTAGGCCAAAATCAACAACAGTTATAAAGACTTAACCTTGAAATTGGTTTCAAACGGTTTGGAGACGCCTTGTTGTTGACAAGTTTAAAAAGATGTGCATGATGTTAGCTGTAATATGTGCAGTCCTTCGTTGAAATGACCTTTTCATTAGTTTTTTGTGCACTTATCTTTAATCTAAATATCACATTTCTTTAATAAAAAGAAAATCAATCAATCACTCCCTCAAACACCGTATTAAAGAGTAACTTCACCACAGGTTAAAAACATTTCACTACTCTGTGATTAAAATGTTTTAGTCTGCTGCACCTGTGCTCCCGTCTAAAGTAACGTCACAGTGCACTGACACACCCTCCTACGTCACTGCTGCAAGGTGAGAAATGTAACCACTGGAGGTCTCCAAAAACAAGATCTCCAGGTGGTGTTTAGTTACTCTTTAAAGAGCGAAATCTGTAAGTGTATCCAGTTTCCTGTGAACCTTTTGTCAGAGCAATGACACGTGGGTTGCTTTTCACTTGGCTGTTACATTACTGTACAGTAACGGTTAATATTCTTTTTAAAAAAGATAATTTTCCAAGATGCGTAGACTGGTTTTGTCCACAACGTCTGAAATGTTCAGTGGCTGGAGGAAACAACAAAACAGATTTGGTGTTTGCAAATGGACATGATGTATGTGTTTATTTGCATGTAGAGCGGCAAAGTAAGCCATTTAAGACGGACGTGAACTGACGCACATAGAGCTGTCCCCTTGTGATCGGATCACCCAAGACGCATGTTAAACAGGGCCATAGAGACTAATGTGTGGTCCTCTACAATCTGTCATGGATCTGAACCAAAAGGACTTTGCAAGATGAACTGTTCCCTTCTGTACTTGTCTTGTAAAGCATGTTTGTTAGTGTGACAGCTCGTAAAGGAAACAAAGCCTTGAGACATAATCAAAACCACTTTCTCCTGCAGCAGGGACCAAGAATTCTCCTTCCTTTGTGTCCTTCATGGTGTTCCTCAACAGGGAATAAAAGCCAAAAACATGTATGTTCCTTTAGGGCATAACTGACGCTGATAAAAATGTTATCTCTGCTTAGGAAGCTTGTGGAGGGCAGAAACACCCCAACGATTTTAGTTCAAGTCATTCGGGTCAAAATGGTGTACGATCAGATATTATCTCCGCTACTTAAGGCACATGGAGATTATATAAAGTCTTTGAGGGCTCTATCAAGGATCTATTGTTAGTGATGCAACCACCCAGCGTAGCCCCTCGGGGCACAACTCAGCAGGAGAGCCTGAGCTGTCAGATGTTATCAGCGCTTTAAAGGGAAAGTCGCTGGTGGAGGGAGCCTGCAGGGTTCCTGTTTAAAGGACAGTCTTCTTTGTTGACTAACAGGAAAAGGAGGAGAGGAGAAATAACAGAGGATCTGATGTAAACTCAGTCCACACAGTTATCAAATACAACATATTTGTCAGATGTTGGAGAGAGATAGACAAAATAGAAGTTGACACACAGTCAGAAGCTTTTCCCATTTCATTACTTGCCTCACACACACAGTTTTCTGGGCTGGTTTGGCGGACTTACTGTTTGATCTCAACACAGCTCGTTGTGTCACTCACGGTCAAGGTTATTACCTTCAACGCCAGTAAGGAAAGGAGGAGATTGGAGAAGAAAGAAAGATAGTGGAGAACTTCAGAGGAAGATCATCAAAGGGTAGAGAGGAGATAAAAAATATGTTTGTATAAACGTGGGTGTGGAATGAGAGAAAAGGAGGAATAGAAAAAGTAAACGGGGAGGTGAGAATATTCAATAATGTGGCAGCTAAATAAAGATAAATGAAAATATTAAGAGAACAGAAATGAGTTGGATGGAAGGATTAGAAGGAGGAAGAATAAAGATGGAGGGCATTATCGTTTCCTATCTGCCATTAATAATTCAGTCTGTATCGGTCCGAGGACTTCTGTACATCCACACAAAGAGATTGCGTAACGGCAGTTGCAGTGTTTCTAATGAAATGACTTTGACCGCCTAAGTCTCACACACACACACACACACACACACACACACACACACACACACACACACACACACACACGAGATGTACCCTTGCACTTGAGCATAATGTGAACGACCTTGTGTGTGTGTGTGTGTGTGTGTGTGTGTGTGTGTGTGCTTGTTTATGAGGCCAGCGGCTGCTGAATCAACGGACACGTCTGAGCCTCCCTGTTTCATGCCACACACACACACACACACAATTATGAAGGAACATCGTAGAACAGATATGACTTGACACACACTCTTCTATCTGATCAGCAGCGTTTTGAAGAGCCCTGTAGCCTAAATAACAATCTGCCCACCCAGAGTGGCGCCAGTGACTGAAACTTTGTGTGCTTTTTGAGATTGTCATTTGGCACAGGGGATCTTAGATTAGGAGACAACGTGAGAACATAAACTCATCATGCTGACTTGTACACTTTTTTTCAGCGCGGCTCTCTAACACACACAGTATGAACAAATCTATTCATGGTTATCATCATTCTTCTTCCCTGTTTTGCTGCCCAACACCCTCCAAGGTCATTTCATGTCCGTAGGAGAAGGGAGTCGAGGAGTACGTGATGTACTAACCATGTCGTTCTTTTATCCTCCTCTCTCTCTCTCTCTCTCTGTCTCTCTCTCTCTCTACAGCTCCCACCTCTCCCCCATATCCATCCTGCCTGCTGACTCTGCTGAGTAAGTACACACACATACACACACATACACACACACACCAGCAATTTATCGCAATTAACGCACATAGGCACTTCTTTATGTACACACACGGTAGCAACCTACAGACACAGTCACCTACATTTCCAGCGACACTTATTATAAGTTATAAAGCTGTTTTTATAACTTCATTAAGAGGATGACTGAAAGAATGTAAACACCGGGTAAGAGAGAGAGACAAGAGAGAGAGTTAGTTGAAGTTTGAAGCGCAAGAAAAGGCCATCCGCTCAAAAGGCAGATAAAATAACAGGAATCGAGAGAGACGAAGTGCAGGCAGTGCTGAGAAGAGTTGGGAGAAAGGTAAGAGGAAGTTATACAGAGGAAAGAGGCCTTCTGTTTTGATTATGAAGCCAAACTAAAGCATTTTGCATGGCTCAGTGCTTTTAGAGCCCCAAGGACATGAACTCACCAATATCACATGACTGTCAGGCCTCTGCCTCTTCACTGCATGACATGGAAACAGAATAAATCATTTAATATGGTGCTTTACATTAATGCGAGTGTACTGGCCTGAAGGCTTGAGGGCACAAAGATGTCTCAGATCTCAGGAATAACACATGAACACTAAAAGTCAGCAGTTTTATCAAACTGGTTGCTGATTAATTAACTAATTGTTTCAGCTCCAACACATTGTTGCACACTGTTTCTCCTCAGGGGGGCTTCACAGCTTTCCGTTTGTATTTTGACAAAACAAATGTTTATAAGTCAAACTTCATCTTACTAAACAAAAACATGTGCGAGGTGAAATGAAAGAAAAGTTATACATTAAGCAGCTGGATCGGCAGACGGATGGCACTTGCTCTGTGCTTGTTGACCATACTATTTATAATACTTGTACCAACATACTAGTAAACTAATCTTCCTAGCTGGCAGGGGAAACGTGGGACTTGAATTTAATTCTGCAGTAGTTGGAGTAGTTTAACTTTTCACTTTCCTCTGGCCACCATCATTATGTTAAGTCTTCTCCACTGTTGGGAGACATGAAAGGATTTTTGACAAAATCGAGATGACAACGGCAAAAACACTGCTCCTCGTGACCGTGTGTGTGAAAGCGAAGGGCTGCAAGCACATGATCATTCGCTGCTTGTGTGTTTGTTTGTGATGGACAGTTATTATTAGTAGAGCTTCCTACAGGTAGAGGTTGAGTTGCTGCTGCTGGCGAAGGTGGGCTTGTTGTGGTCCAGAGAAATGTGTGCATGGGTTGTGTGGGTGATGTATCCTAAACTCACAAACACACACACACACACACACACACACACACACACACACTGGGTATGTTGAACTCGCTTCGTAGTACAGGCCTCAGGTCTCAGGCCTCTACTGCTGTCTAAGAAAACAAAGCTAACAGCCTGCAAGAAGCCAGAGTAAATAAGGGTAGGATTTTATGATCACACACAAACACACACACACACACACACACACACACACACACACACACACACACACACATGCAGTCGAGCAAGTTAAATAAAATCTTCGTAGAGTCTGTGGATCAACCGTCACATGTCAGTGTGGAGAGGGCAGAGTGTGCCCGCTGTTGTTACCTTTTATAGACCGTAATCTCCTCTCTCCTCCCTGACTTCTGGTTTAAGCATCATTAATCCTTTCAGAACTGCACCAGGTTTTTGACTTAATAAGGCCATCTCAGTGATTATAAGACTCAAAACGTTTTATTCTGCACCTTTAAGATCAGATAAGATCAAGTGTACTGTCTGTCACAAAGCAACTGAACTCCTCCTTTGACAAGGCGAAGCATCGAACAAACAAAGCACATTAAACCCACAAACACACATAAAACACGACTCACAGTTTACAAGAACAGTGTTAACAGGTCAAAGTGCCACAGATACCTCACTGCTCGACACCATTTAAAGCTCCAGTTGTTGATTGATTTGTAGAGGTCTGATGACCGGTAGGATTATGTGAGGAGGCGTACAGATGAAGGTTTTAACCTGCGCTGGGTTACTGCTAAACCTTATTCTGAAACCAAAGTCTTAATTAAATGGGTGAGCAATGCACTAAGCTTACTGGGTTCAATCAAATATAATTCATTATTTTCCACCACTGAATTCTTTAGTGTAAGATAATGGTTTAACGTTAACGACATTATATTTTCGATCTGCTCATCAAAATCGTTTCAGACTTTCATTTAGTTTTTATTAGGGCTGTCAAGCGATTTAAAATATTAATCTAATTAATTACAAGCTTTGTGATTAATGAATCGCGATTATTCGCATATAACAATATTTGCTGTGAGAGGCTTTCTGAGCTCGGGGGGCTCTTGGTGCTCCGTGCTGTCGGAGGGCATTTAGGAGCGCGATTAATCTGCGTTAATATTTTTAACGCGTTATTTCTTCTGTGATTAATAAACTCGTTAATTCGACAGCCCTAGTTTTTATACATCAGATGCAAAACCGGTTGAAGACGACCTGCAGCGTTGGTGCTCTCATGATGATCACGGCTGTTAATAAGTTAAACTTTGACTGTTTGAAAACTGTTCCCGTGTTAATCAACAACCCTCAAACATGCAGGCGTTCATATTGAGTCCAAAACAAAAGTTGACTTTGGAGACTGAATGTATTTGTGTTTAACTGGATATGTTGGTTGCCTGCGGCAGGATTTAGTCCCACCACTACTGAATAAAGTGAGAAAACATGGTCACAGGATCCTTTCCAAAGTAGTTAAGTAAACCTTTAGCTTTGGCTCTGAGCAGACACAATCACTGGTAAACTGAGCGGTTACAGTTTACTCCTCATTACGGTCGAACTGAACTGAGGGAACAAGGGCTGCATTGTTACTCAGATTTAACACAGTTTTAAACACAGACTGCAGTTGGTTGGTAACTCATTGCCTTGCCAAAGTTTAAAAGTTGGACTGCCTCAAAGAAAACTTGTTCAACAACATATGAAACCAACACTTTCAGGGTTTGATGTCCACTTGGCTCACCCTAATAAAGGGAAATACTCGATATAAGTTATCGCAAAAAAGTTAGTTCGAACAGAAGCTAGGACGCAGCACAAAACCTCAGAACTTATGTGAGGAAAATGCTTCACCACACAGTACAAACAATTCAATACACATATAGATCTTAATAAATCACACCCATGTGTTTTTTGTGTTTCATCAGGATAATCCAGCGAACCATCAGGGCTGCAGTGGAGCAGCACTTCTTTGAGCTGAAAACATCCATCGACCAAGACATCAGCAACTATGACAGCCAAGGGTGAGAGTCCACACACACACACACACACACACACACACATATACAGTACAGACACTAACAACTCCATGCACCTGCTGGTGGAAACATGCCTTACACAGATTCCTCAGTGGTCGCATGTCTTTAAAGAACCATATTTGCCATAGTGAACATTATGTACAAAGGCACGAAGCCAGACAGATGGTTCAGGTTACTAGTAAACATGTTGACAGCTGTGAAGTTAATTAGCAAACTCGACATGTTTGAGAGGAGCAGCTGTTCAGTGGTCAGTCACCTCTAAGACAAAACAACATGTCCGGAAGTTTAACGCTGCATACTGGAATAGGTAGATTTATGTTTGCATGCGACGCCACCATAAAGGCATAAACGTGTTTTTAAATAATTATTTTGTTCTGTTTTTTTATTTCTGTTTTCAAGGGTAAGTCCCAGTGAGCCTGTAGACCGGGGTTGTCGTGGAGACAAGGAGCAACAAACTGACCCTGAGGACAGCCCCTGCGAAACTGAAGGGGAGACCCCACTCACGCAGACCGAGCAGCACATGCAACAAAGCCAGACAGACACACAGGTCTGTGGGGGACACAGAAACACACACACACACACACACACACACACACACACACACATCCCACACATGTATTTAATGTTTATTTGTATTGTGACAAGTAGGGCTGTTATGGCCAAAATGATAATAACAATCATTTTTGATCAATATTGCAATCTCAAATATTCATTGATTTTAGTGACAAAACTTTTATTGCACTTTCATATTTAAAATAAACAGAGCACTGCTTTTCACTCATGTTGTGCTACATTTCGGCTAATGTACGAATTAGATCTGCACAATATTGGAAAAATTATGATCAAAATCAAAGCATATAAAGTTGCCTGCACATGCTATCAATGTTTTTGGTCGCACCCTAAAAGACAATAGCATGCACAGAATAAATCATGTTGCTCACACACACACACACACACACACACACACACTCACACTCACACTCACACTCAAAAATGATCACAGATGATACACACACCCGGGCCAGTTGCTGTGTGGGCTGGCAGCATATTTCCCATAGCTAACCTCCTTCCTGTCGGAGTCTGTTGGTTCATTCCAAGGCTGAATATTTGATATTATCAGCACAGTCCATCTTTGTTCTGCTCCGATACAATACAATAGCTGGAATTCTGCCAGGGTAGCAAGCAGAGAGGACAACAGAACTGTTAAATGTACGCGCAGGTTAATGAATACGCTTAGACTTAAAGGCAGTCAATTTGTTTTACTGTCTTATAGACACAAGGGAATGACACAAGGCTGAAATATACTTGAAAAGAAGTCCTGCTAAGTGTGAAAGCGGTGGAAAACTTCTTTGTGAGGGTCAGGGATCATCCGCTCTTTGTATCTTTCCCTCCATCTGTATGCCAGGGATTCATAGTTCATAGTAGGATCTTTCAACTCAATAAGTTGAAAGGCAAAGATTTCATATCTAAGATTTGTAGGGCAGGACTTTGTAGCTTCTTTCATAACGATATTTGCTTTTCTTTGTCTATTCATTTGGTTTATACCCGGTATTTCTGCACGGTCAGATATTGTAGAAGAATGACATTCAGCCACGACAGATAAGTGCTTGGCTCAGTAATTAGTGGACATGTTTTTTTTCAGTGAGAGTCACATGCATTTTGACTAAGCCTTGTCATAGTGGAAATCAAATCCCCTCAATGCTGCTGCCCCTCCTTGAACTCCCCTTGAGCCTCAGTGGCTCTTGTCCCAAGAACCATTTTAGCGTCCGCACGGCAGGAGAGAGATGAGGAGCAGACAACATGTCAGATGAGGAACCTGTCGCCTCTATAAACAATAATCTGGGTCTCCAAATAGATCAGCCAAAGAATGACAGCAACACCTGTGTGCCAGACTACAAAACACACACACACACACACTTTACATAACATTTATAAAACATGTGCTTTATGTAAAGCAGGAGTAATTATCCTGCTCTCACTAAAACTATATATAATTCCACAGTCATGTGATGGTGACCACACATTTTCTTTTCTAGCAAACTCAACACACAGTGTGGATGCATATATCCTTAAATCATTATGACGATTGCAATGAAACCCACTAGTTCTGGCTTGGAAGTTGTAAAGTCTAGCAGTGATGGTAAAAGCCCCTTCACCTTCATTTTGGGTTTTATTATTGTGTGCTAGGTTTGCACCGTAATGGGTAAGAGAGATAATCATTACCTTAATTCAAAGTATATATTTATGTAGAAATGACCTCATTGTTTCCTTGTGGTTTAATCTTTATACAAAGCACACAATCCCTGTGTTCCCTAACCCTCAAAGGGAATTAAACACGGTGTGTGTGTGTGTGTGTGTGTGTGTGTGTGTGTGTGTGTGTGTGTGTGTGTGTGTGTGTGTGTGTGTGTGTGTGTGTGTGTGTGTGTGTGTGTGTGTGTCAGAGTCCTATTTGTTTCATTCATGTCTTTTTCTCTACCTGTTTTATTTAAGTGTTAATCAGCACTGCTCCCATTAGACCACACGTACCAAAACTGACAATTCACTTGTGTGTTATATCAATATTTCCCACGTGCAATTAATGCAGATTCAACCGTTCAGTCTGTCTTGTAAATATAGTTATTTATTATATCTTGCTTTGTGTATTTACTGATGCCTCTTTGGCTGCTGTAACACTGCACATTTCACCATTTTCATTTATAAAAACATTCAAATGAATCTTGAATTCTTGCTCCTGCTCCTCTCAGGATTCATTGGACTCTGGCGCCGCCCTGGAGGAGAGCTCAGGAATGGACCTGGATGCAGAGGCTGTCAGAGATGCTGAGAACAACATCAACATTGCCAGGTGAGCTGGGTGAATTGTCATTTTGCCTTCACATTATATTTACAAATATACCTGCAAAGTTATTAGAGTGAGATCGAAGTATTCAAGAATTTCAAGAGATCAAGTAACATTTTAGGCTTAATTTGGATGGGGGTAGATACACGTGTGTGTGTGTGTGTGTGTGTGTGTGTGTGTGTGTGTGTGCCTTGTGAATCTCATAATGTGGGAGAACGGACTTCCTTCTTTTCCAGAGATTAATTTATCCGGGCAAAACGATCAATAGGCACGGCATTGATTTTAGTTGTAACAAATGTGAGATTTTCCAAGAGTTAAAGCCGCAGCAGAACCTTCCCCACAATAAAACAGGCGATTAATCGTGTGACTGGTCCTCAGCTGTTCACATCTGACAGGAAGGCTCCAAATAAAGTTGAAGGATTAAAGCTAAAGCTCTTTGGGATCTCCAGGCTATCATCATTAAATCGTTCTTTTAAAAGTTAGTTCAATTTAGATTTTACTCCGAGCCAAAGATTCTGCAGGTCCGGGAGGGGACTTGGGATGCTGTGAACCGTAAGTGTTTGCGCATGAAGACTGCTCAGGCACTAGATTTAGCAATAACCAACCAATTAGATGTATCTGAAAGGTATGTTCCCTTAAAATATGGGGAAATGCACTGCTCCAGTTGAATGAATTTGGAGTGTTTTGTATATCTTAAGTTTCTTATCTTTGTTTTTTCAGGCAGGACAATCAACCCTGTGACAACATGGAGCAGACTCAGACTGACACCATAAGCTGTGTAAGTAGCAATACATTGAAATATATGAGTGTGTGCTGGCAATATTTTAATTTCAAATGAGCCTTTTAAATTTAATTTAATTTAAATATAAAAGAGTAATTTTAGATCTGTAAAAAAAAACATTGGAAAAATATTATCTCAAGTTTTATGTGACAATATTCTCTTCCTGCAGGATTCGGGTTCATGCCGCTGTGATCAGAACGCCAACACCAGCAAGACCAACAGGAACCACCCGCCGCCATGCCAACCAACCTCTGGCCACAACCCCCACCTCCAACTGTTCCCTGACAACCAATGGGAAGGTAGGAAATATGGTGTCCAGGCATTGCATTAGAGGAGGGGAAGTTACTCAGTACAACTGATAATGTAGATTAATTATCTATAAAATACTAATTAAAGGAAAAACCTGTTAAAAGTTAAAAAGACTTATTTTATTAAAGAGCACCATTCAGACACGAGGCATTACAGGAACATATACATAGATTATATATATTTAACATTAAGAAAATATTACAATTGCATTTAAAAGACTATAAAAACAAAAAGCGAGAACAAGCAAATAAATAGTTGCAGATTAAAAATAAATTATAGTTCGTTAATAAGTTCAAAGTTATATCTTTTTCCAGCAACATGCAGGTATTCTGATTTGGAGTTATTAGTCAGTTTTATAAATTAGTTTTGTTGTCTTGATCTTAAAAGAAATACTTTAGGGCATCACAAAATTAAACATCTAAAAAATGAAAATTCATGTTTCACAAAAATATCAACGATTTCACCAAATTGCATTTCTTAGATTAAAATGACTGTCAAACATTATTTACAGATCTTTCAACATTCACTGATTTACTGAAGGAATGTTGTAATTGTTATCAATGATTGACCTCACTGCTCCTCGTCTCTGCTGTCTCTCTCACTGTCCCCTCTTCTTCTTCATCTTCTTCATCTTCTTCTTCTCTCTTCTTCGGAGGAAAGGAGGCGGCTTCGGGGAGCAGCAGGAGAGAAGGAGGCGCAGGAGGAGGCGGAGGAGGAGAAGGGGGGGGAGAGGGCAAGGAGGAGAAGGAGGAGGGAGAGGAGGGGAGGAGGAGGGGAGGAGAGGGGAGAGAAGAGGAGAGGAGAAGGAGGAGGAGCGGAGGAACGGCGGCGGAGAAGAAGGAGGGAGAGGAGGAGGGAAGAGAGAAGGGGGAGGAGAGGAGAGGGGAGAGGGGAGGCAAGGGGAGGGCGGGAAGGGAGAGAGGAGGAGAGGAGGAGGAGGGGGTGGGGGAGGATAAGAGGAGAAGGGGGGGTGAGAAGGAGGAGAGGAGGAGGGAAGGGGAGAAGGGGAGAAGGAGCGGGAGGGGAGGAGAGAAGGAGAAGGAGGAGGAGGGAGGAGGATGGAGAGGAGAAGGGAGGAGAGGAGGGAGGAGGAGAAGAGGAGAGAAGGAAAGGAGGAGAGAGGGAGGAGAAAGGAGCGGAAGCGGAGGAAGAGGAGGAGAGGGGAGAAGGAGGAGAAAGGCGGAGGAGGGAGGGGAGGTAGGAGGAGGAGGAGAAGGGGGAGAAGAAGGGGAGACGGGCGGAGCAGGTGGGGGAGGAGCAGGGGGAGGAGGCGAAGGAGGAGGAAGGAGGAGGAGGAGGAGAGGAGAAGGAAGAGGGGGGGAAGAGAGGAGGAGGAGGAGGAGAAGGGGGAGGGAGGAGGCGGCAGAAGGAGGAGGAGGAAGGAAGACGGAGAGGAAGAGGCAGGGAGCGGGGGGAGGAGGGAGGGCCGGAGGACAGAGCGGCGCGAGCAGTCGAAAGAGGAGGATCGGAGGAGGGGGGCGGAGGCGGATGGGAGAAGGAGCGGAGCGAGGCGAGGGGCGGAGCGGGGGGTTTGCGGAGCAGCGGCGGAGGAGATTCGCAGGCGAGGAGGGGGGCGAAGAGGAGGAGACGGAGGGAGAAGGGAGGAGCAGGCGGCGGCGGACCAGACCGCAGAAGACGGTTGGAGCCCCATGCTGCCCTTCTTCATTTTCCTTCTCTTCCCATCTATCTTCTTTTCGCTCTTCTTCTTCTTCTTCTTCTTCTCTTCTTCTTCTTCTTCTTCTTCTTCTTCTTCTTCTTCTTCTTCTTCTTCTTCTTCTCCCCTCTTGTCCTCCTTCCCTCCAAACAGCATCACCCCCCTCCCATTTCCATCTCCCTCCCATAGACTTCTCATGTATGCATCTGCAGAAAGAAGGCCATGGTGAGTAGTTTCATATCTACCCGCCCCTCCACCAGCCTACGTCTCCTCCCTTAGATCCTCTCCCGTCGTTGGTTGTTTGCTTGGACAGCGTGCTGGCAACTTTATTAATATTTTCACACATTTCAAAATGTGCTTGTGTGATACTGACCCTGCATGTGAAGAACTCTTCTAACACAGCTGGTGGACTCTTCTTCTTCCTCATCTTTGCTCTTCCCGCTGGAGCGTCACTGGACGGACTTCCTCTCTGAAACTCTTTCCCCTGACTCTGCTTCTCTGTTTCTCACCTCTGTGTCGTTATCGCCGTGATCCCTCCTCTGCTCTTTCCGCCCCCTTTTTCCCCCTTGACTCAGCTCATTAGCATATCGACTCTGCTGGGTATTGAAGAACTCAACAGCCTCCTCCCAGGCAGCTTTTCTTTTGCATTTGTACCTCACGTGTTATACTCTTGTTAGTATCACGTTAATTATCCCTCCTCTCCTGACCTCCGTTGACTTGCTCTGACTCACTCCTCTCTTTGTTTCTGTCCTCTTCTCTCCAGACCCCGTCCCAGCTTTCAAATCCTGGCAGGACGACAGTGAGAGCGGAGAAGCGCAGCTCTCCCCGCTGGCCGGTCGCATGATTCGTCTCCCCCCGCTGCTCCTCGAGGAGGATGGCGAGGAGGACGAGGAGGAAGGAGGGCAGGAAGCCTCCCCCTCCTCTTCCTGCTCCCACCCTCACCTCCTGGCGCGACGCTTTCTCGATTTCGGAGCGCACGGTGCGCAGCGATTTCTCCAGCAGGACCCAGACGCCACCTCTCCCACCAAAGCACAGAGGTATGATGAGGCGCGGCCATCCAGCGGCAGCTTGCACACTACTAGGTATGGGACGATATGAAAATATCGTGTCATGATTATACTGCTCAAAATAATTGTGATTCCCGATAATCATCAAAATATGCTGATATAACTCTTTTAGTCAATCAAATAATCTTAAATAAGGTAATCGGGCCCCCCGTATAAATAAAGGATAAATACTTTTAATTACATTTTATAACACATAATATTGTTTGCTCTTTATTACATGGTAATTCCTGTATTTAAAAACATAATAATAATCTGTAATCACAGCTACAGTCATGTTCTTTGCTCCACAGAAATGTGTGGATCATGTTTCATTTCTTGGCGCTTCAATGATCTTTATGTTTCCTCTGTCACTGCAGGCCACGGCGAGCGTCGTTTGGCTCCAAAGAGGCGATGAGAGGAGGAGATTCAGTGACCCACCAACTCACCAAGAAGCTTCAGCACCTGAAGAAGAAAATTAAGCAGTTTGAAGAGCAATTTGAGAAGGAGAGGAACTATAAGGTAAAACAAATAAACAACTCAAATGAAGTTATTGTACTGATTGTTTGTAGTATTGAGAAGTATAACGGCTCAACTATTTTCTTTTTAAGTGCTAATCAACGTAAAAAATAACAAACTCAAACGCCAGAGCTGCATTCACATGCTCCTCAGATGGTCTCATCAACAAGAGTTGGGAAGTCTTTCTTCCGACTTTGGTGTGTTCATGAACTTTTAAGTCGTATTGTGAAAACAACATGTTTACAACAGCGTTGTGTTGTTTTGTATTGCTCAGAGCGTTTAAACAACACGTTGCTGTTATCCAGTTCCCAATTGAGGAGTTGTTCACATGAATTTTCCCAATAGGGAACTAATTTTTCGAATTATTCCAACACCACAGGAATGCAGTACGAATGCCCTATCTCACAATGCTAACGAAAGTGAAACATGATGTGTGTATCCGACCCGTGATTCAGATCTGTTTCAACATTTAATAGGTTCTTCTTCGGCCCATGCTTCACCCTCCCAACAAGTTTCATGAACATCAGGCCAGTAGTTTTTCTGTAATCCTGCTGACAGACAGACAAACAAACTGAACTGAACACATAACCTCCATGTTGGAGTGAATAATCAACCAACAATCCTGCACACTGTCAATCACATGTACTCACTTTATTCACAACATTACAGTCCTTAGATCTTCATCCTCCAACTCGCTCTGACTCCTGTCTGTCTCTCCCCATCTCTTTCCTCCTCTCTTCATACACACACTTTACCCGTTGAAGGTCAGGTGACTTAAATGTTGTGAATAAATAAAGTACAAGATGAATTTTTAAGACTTAGTGTAAGTTCCTGTATGTAGATTCTGCACCTTTTCAGTGAAACACTAACTGTCGCTCCGTCTTCTCTCTGCAGCCCTCACATGGAGACAAGGCAGCTAACCCCAAAGTCCTCAAATGGATGACCGACCTCACAAAGATCCGCCGGCAGATTAAAGGTAGAACCACTCGCTCTTCTTCCTGTGAGTGTGCATGTGTGTGTGTGTGTGTGTGTGTGTGTGTGTGTGTGTGTGTGTGTGTGTGTGTGTGTGTGTGTGTGTGTTGGGGTTAGAGTGTCTGTGTGCCATCCTGTTCAATGCTGGACAGCTTGACCCTTCCCACTCCTAACCTTTGACCTTTGTAACAACATCGCATGTATGCTGGTCTAACACACACACACACACACACACACACACACACACACACATACACACACACACACACGTATACGGACATGCCAGGTGTTGACGTGGCTCTCACATGCGTAGCTCCCACCCTCCAGTGTGCCGGTGCGTCCTTGTGAACCCACATTCATTACCTCTACAGTGAATTCAGCGAGGTGAAACGGTGGATAAGACTTTAACTTGTACGTAAACGGACGCATAATATTTGTAAATGAGGGATCTTGTTAGTTTTTTTTATCTACTTTTTGATCAGAGTTAAGGCTGCAGATAGTTTTGTATAGTATCTTATAACTTTGACGTGTCTCTTGTGCATCGTTTCACCAAACTGAACAAACCCCATGACACTCGTCCACCCTCTCTCTGTGAGGTGACGGCTCTCCTTGTCGAGAACGCAGTGGGCGAAACATTTCTCTCTCTGTTTCAAATCAAAATTGAAAACAACAATAACGCGAGCACCCGCTCTCCACTTTCCTCCCTCCTCCTCCTATCGCCCGACCGATTGATTGATTGATTGACTGATTGACTGATCGGCCAACCAGGACGCCAGCACCACCTTTTACCCAGAAGCACGCTGAGGCACCAGGCTTTGCTCCATTCATACAGACGCCACCATGCTCCCTCCTCCCCTTCCTCCTCCTCCTCCTCTATCTGCTCACCTCCCCATCACACACTCACCCCCCCGCTCCACCCCTACTCAGGCCTGAGCTCTAGACCGTATCACCTCAGTAAGTACCAACCCCTCAGTAAGTAGACATTACATACACTACTGACAGCCACAATGAGGCGGCATTGTGAGAGCATCTTGTTTTTTTTGTTTCGGTGTATTTCCTGTTGAAACCGCATGTTGGGACGAGACAGCTAGAGGCGTCTCTCAAAAGTGTGACGTAACGTGAGGAAGAAGTGTGTGTGTGTGTATGAATAAATAAATGTATGTTTCATCGCGATGTCAACTTGCGTGATAAACACATCATCGCGGGGAAACTGCACTTTAAAATGCAGCTCTTTGTTGGAGCCTTTTGTTCATTTTATTCCCTAAAGTTGGAAATAATTTCCTTTCAGTTTCTTTTTTTTTTTTTTATTAAACAAGACATTTGTTGTATTTTAGAAATATGAAAGCAGCAGAACTGAGTCCACTTTAATATCTGTTTATTTGTCATTCGTTATTGCGATACTCAACCATGTTATTGCATATCTCCCTGGTATCCTGCAGCCCTTATGTTTAGGTATTGTCTATTTGCTGATTTAAAAAGTCTGTTTTTTTATTTTGACTAAAGCTGTAGTCTACTTCATACTGCAGACATTATTTCACAGAAGGGAAAAGTGCGCAAGGAACACAATAACAAATCTATATTCTCTGTTATCAATCTTAGAATAACAATGATATCTACTGTATGCACTGTTTTTACAAGGAAACAATTTAAGTACAATCATGTTTTTTTGCAAACCATAACTATGTATGCGCCCAGGGCAAGTTGATACACTGGAATACGATCATTGCAATGTAAGGTTGCCGCTTTATCTCGATAATACCCAGCAGGCAGCAGGAAGTCTCGTCTGTAACCATCAGAGTGACTCGGGGCGGGGGGTTTTATAGTCATACGCTGTTAGAGACATGTTGAGGAAACGTTTTGTGCTTGTTGTGTTTGGGGTTTGACTGGGTGCGCTGTTTGTGTGTTCTTGTCGGAGCATGTTTGTCTTTCTCCTCATTCTGTAACTGGCTGATTTTAACCGCCGCAGCTGTCTGTCAGACACCTGCATGTCTGATCGTCCAGTGAAAAACATTTCATGTGCCCTCTGAAGACCTTTCTACAAGCACTTTTCTTGTCCTGGTTCTTTCTTCCGTACTTTACGCTCTCTACCTCCTCCCCTTTTTGATTCTCTCCTTCAACTCTTTCCTCATCTCTGTATTCCTCCTTCCGCAGATGCCAAACACCGCGCAGAGAGCGAGCTCGGCCCCCTGACTCGTCCTCGGAGCAACACCTTACCCAAGAGCTTCGGCTCCACGCTGGACCAAGGCGCTTACGATGCAGAGGTCAAGGATCAGCATCCCACCAGGGAGGAAACACTGGAGCTGATCCAGCACAGGGTCAAAGGGAAGAAGCAGGAGGACGGCTGGCCTGATGACATCAAGGTAAGCAGCAGATATGTTTATCAAGGTACCGATCAACCCTTGTTGATGAACCATAGGTGTGACATAATGAGTATTTCTGCCCTGCATCCATGAACAGGACAAGCGTTTTAGAGAATAGAAAGATGCTTAGAAAAGCTTCATTGTCCATTACATTACATGAAATGGAAATGTCCTTCGGCATTATGGCGGCACAGTATAAAACAGACTATAAGAATATATAAAACACAGTAAGGGGCAGCTAAAATACATAAAATGACATCGAAACAGACGAGCCAGGTGCCCCAGGTCAGCACTCGCAAATGCAAGTACAATAGGCGATAGACTCCTTTCCCATTGCCAGCAGACAGTATGCTGCTGTAACGTTCAATGTCACAGCAAAGTGAACAGTAGAAAGCAGTTACAGTGGTTACAGCAAGAAAAGAAAACACCTTGTTGGATTATTCCGTACAGGATCAAACTTGGACTTCTGGTATAAAGCATGTAAACATCATAGCAACATGTATGTATCACATGTCAGTTCTCAGCTCAGTGATGCAACATTACATCAGTACATGCCACTTGCACAAGACGTCACGATAAAAAATGTTTACATCAGCATCCCATGAGCACCTGTGTCCCGTCTCTGTAGAAGATGACCAAGGAGCAGTTGTCCTGCGAGAAGACGGTCCTTCAGAAGAACCTGTTGCACTATGAGGGCCTGCACGGTCGACCAGTAAGTTACCAAACGTCCTAAATCCTGTGAAGCTGTGTTACAACACCTGCTTTAACCATTGTTCCTCTCTCTCTCTCTCTCTCTCTCTCTCAGGTGACCAGAGAGGAGCGTCTGGTGGTGAAGCCTCTCTACGATCGCTACAGATTGGTCAAACAGATGCTCACCAGAGTCAGCATCACACCCATCACAGTACGTACACATAAACACAACATTCTTTTATTAAGTACATCTCGCTAAGAGTACTGATGCAACTTTCAAACAATATAAGTAAACATAAAATAGTAACTCACGTGTCTTTGTTAATGTATATTAAACTAGTGCACACACACACACACACACACACTTCTTGTGCATTAACCTCCCTTCTCTCCTCCAGGTGTCCCCTTCCAGTAAGAGGCGAAGTCAGACCCTCCAGCCAATCATTGAGGGGGAAACCGCTCACTTCTGGGAGGAGATCAAAGAGGAGGAGGAGGACGAGCGGAAAGAAAGAGAGGAAGGAGAAGAAGAAGACCAGAGGGAGGAGGAGAAGGAGGAGGAGGAGGAAGAAGAGGATGAGGAGGAGGAAGGAGAGAGCAGCGGTGGGGAGATGCAGAGCTCTGAGGTCATCATGGCCGTCGACCTTGTGACCTCGTCTGAGGGATCAATGACGAGGAGCCAGAACCAGCCCGACAGGCAGAGCGATTGTTCAATTCGAGGCAAGATGGAGGAGGGGTCGGGGAAGCTGGCGCTGGACCTGCGGCTGTCCAGCTCCAACGCCTCGTCCATGTAAGCACACACACACACACACACACACACACACACACACACACACACACACACACACACACACACACCTCTTATCTTCTTCATCAGCTCAGGTTTGTACATCCAGGTCTCTTACCTGGACATGATCCTGACGGCTGATCTCTCACTGCGACATGTTTGAAGTATTTTTATCCTTCAGGTCAACACTTTAACTTGAGTTGTAGTTTTAATGTCAGCAGCAGGTGTAACTACGTTCTCGTGTATCTCATCATCCCGCAGGCCAGAGCTGCTGGAACAGCTGTGGAAGGCCAGAGCAGAGAAGAAGAAGCTGAGGAAGACCATCCGGGAGTTTGAGGAAGATTTTTATCAGCATAATGGAAGGTAGGTGGAAGACAGTCGGGATAATGAATTCAGATAGTTAGTCGTCTCCTGAAAATTAATTTTTAAATGGTGGACACACAAGATACATGTTGCATAATGTTTTATGTTCTGTATTGAAGAAAGTCGACTGAAATCTGCTGACCAGGACGGCTCTTTTATTACGTTCAATCAACATTCGAATGCTGCGCATTTTGCAGCCTGTCACAATCTGTGTGAAGGGAAAAGTTGATCAGGCAGAAAGGGAAACGTCGACTACTGTGGTCGAAAGCGTCACAGAGTTTGTCGTAGAACAAGACAAAGTCTGCCGGGGCTTCGCACGGCCTCCTAGTTGCAGGGTCGGGTGTCTTCCACTATTGGGACATTATTCAGCTATCGTGTAGTCTGACCTCATGGTGTCTGGAGAGAGCTGATGAATGTTCAGTAAAAGGGCTTTGGGTCATGTGTCATGTCGAGGTCTTACTCTCCTCCGTCTCCTCCTCTGCTGTAGAAACGTTCAGAAGGAGGACCGGGTGCCGAGGCTGGAGGAGTACAGGGAGTACAAGAGGATCAAGGCTAAACTTCGCCTGCTGGAAGTTCTCATCAGCAAACAGGATTCCTCCAAATCCATCTAGACCCGCCTCCCCGCTGTCACCACACACATCAGCTCTGCTGCGAGCGAGGACCCGCCCAGGACGCCATCACACCGGGGGGGGGGGGGGGGGACGGGTTCAACAAACGCATCACATGACTTCCCAGGAATCAGGACACGCAGACTTCACGACCTCCACCTGGTGTGCTGCATTTATGTCATGGAGTAAACCTAAGTAGAGTGACTTGCTGGTTCAGAGTTACAGGACAACATGTCATTATTTAACCTCAGGAACATTTTGAGGGATTTAACCTGCGTTTTAATGACAGCAGCCAAAGTTAAGTTTTGGTTCTTGGGCCTGAGTTTCTGGTAGTACTTTGCAATACCGTAGCAACTTGTAACATCTGACGTCTTCAGGACAGCAGCTGTGCGTTCATTCAGACTGCAACCAACATCTGGTTGTTGCTCGTGTTGGGGGTTAGGGACGGGAGTTTCTTACTGACCAGTAATTGTAATTAATAAGCAGTAAATTAAAAGAACATGATGAATGTATAAAAACTACATCTCATATCGTTTTTAATACTTAATCGGCCAAATTTGCCAAATCTTTGTGGTGGAAAAGTAAAGACTCAATGTGCTAAAAGAACTTTTAGCTTCTTTTTGTTTTTTGTTTTTGTTCCTGGAACAATTTTTGCTGAAAAGTGTGAGCGTGAGTTGAAAAATCTTTGAGCAAGTTTTAAGCATTTGATCACTTAAATCATTGTATTTGTTAAATGATTATTTATATATGTGACTGTAGGTAGTTTCTTGGTTGGGGATTTCAGAATGTGGAGATATAAACTCTTGACTTTAATTGACCACTTTTAAAAGGTGACGTGCATTTTCTTTTGCAACGATTCTTTTCTGTGACATGAATGCAGCACCGGTTAAACTTAAAATCACTCTCGTCAGCCACGACGGATCCTCCGCTGCCTCGTCCGACTGCGTTTCATCTAAAGCACGGCCGCAGTTTGGAAACAAGAAGAAGGAATCCTCATCGCTGTTTCTCTACATCCCCGACGTGACTCGAGACTCGTCTTCTGAGAGGGAAAAAAACATTTAGACTTTTTAATTTCAGGAACTTTCTTTTTCTTTTTCGCTGAGGAATCTTATCGGACAGCTCGAGGACTGGCATTTCAGACGCTCTTCACTCAAGACACTCAATCTTTCCTCCTTCGCCTTCCTTCAGGGAGTCACGGTTTCTTTAAGCGACCCTCCTTGGCGCCAGGCGATGAGTTCTTTTATTGTCAGTAAAACTTACTTTAACATCCTGGATGCTTCACACCTTCTGACGGATTTTTAAATTCATTCACATGTTTAGAAACAAGTTTGTGCGTGTATTCTTGTTAAAAAAAAAAAGAAGAGAAAAGTGTGTACATACATGTTTGTGAGACACGAATGAAAAAGAATGTGTGGTATTCTAAGGGAAAATCGAAAAAAGCAAATTGTATTAACTCCCAGAGTGACCTTGGAGCTGATTGTGAGAGACTGAATTTCCTTTTATTTCTATTATTCAGCGTTTTTTGTTCTATTTTGGCAATATTTGTCAGTAAGATCACACAACTTCGTTTCTCACGAGCCTCTTGGGGAAAAGAAACTCTGCTTTTAAGTCGTCTAAAGCTCAATCTTCTGAGTTTTTAAATCATATACTTGTGATTTTTATATTTCTGATGGCACTTAAAGCAGCATTAAACTAAAGATGCTCACAGGAAACAGTCAGATTAGGACATTTAATGGTTGTTGCAGAAATCATCTGGAAAGTTCTGCACTAGTGACTTTTCTTTGTTTTTCCTCGTCTCTTCACTTGTTCAGTTTGCTGCATGGCGATGTGGCAGGTCCTGAGGGATTATGGGTAATAAATGCTGAGGAGAGAAGCCAGTATCTGGTCCACGCTGCTGCAGTTTCTCTGAAACCAAAAGCATGTTGGCTACAGGAAGTGGCGGTCTGACGGAGAGTCTCCCAAATATCAGTCAGCAGTTGCTGTGCAGCTCAAGTGACCCTCACTGATTGGTCTCTGGCGGTGCTGGTTTGGATAAAGTTCGCTTGTAGCTGTGTTGTTTCTCTAAGGAGCAAACTCTGCCAGCACACTGTCTGTCTGGTTAACTGAGATTTTCTCCCTACTGGTGAGTCAGTGCTGAGGGTCGGATTAGCACGTTAGCACGTTAGCATGGTGCTGAGGAAGGGAAGATGTTTCAATCCTCGGCTGCGTTTCTCTTCGGTCCCGGTGAAGTTTCATTTCCTGCTGGCAGGTGAAATGAGGGCAGGTGAGGAGGAGAAAGCTTGTCCTCCTCACTTTTCTTCTTCGTAGAGGCCATGCTGTCTTATCAGACAGACGTCATGATGTCACAGTGTGATTTGAAATGCGGGACGAAGAAATTTCCAACTATCGCTAAACTTCTGGCTTTAGCTGGCGAGTTAGTAAAGCGGCTGTTTCGGCAGATGGAGTTCTATTATCAGAACCTCTTCGGCTCGTTGTTTGTGAGGATGTTTAAGGCCGATAAGACATAGTAGTGCTTTCCTTTGCTGAATTAATGTACATGTACCTGCCTGAAACTAAGTTGACTGCAGTCTTTTGTCTGCCAGTGGACGGCAGACGTGATGGTTTGGAATCTAAGTTTGGAATGAGTGGAGTTTAGTGTTTGAGTGCGCGTGAAGGACACGAGGAGGGCGCGGCGTGTTCGTCAGGACGGTAAAGTTTGTAGGGTTGATGTAAAAAGATGTTATTTGCACAGCATTCACAGAATGCAGCCCTTTTTTGTGTTTTTTCATTTGTTATTTCTAAAAATGAAGCACTACTTCTATACAAATATAAATATATACTGTACATAGACAAATTAAAAATTAAAAAAACACCCGAAGGAATGAATGTCAGAAATGTTTAAATTATTTCAAACATTATGTTTGGCCCCCTTTGGTTCATTATATTTGTGATGCCCTAAGAATGTGTTTTTTATTATTATAAATATTGCTATTACTATCATATCCATTATTTTGTGTGATAATGACAATAATAATCCTTTTGTATCTACTCACAAACTGTAAAACCAGCTGTAGAAGTTAGTCTGGCACTGTGTGTGGCTAATCAACCCTGAACCTGCTCCGTTTCCTCACTTATTTTTGTCGCTCTGTGTAATATAAGCTAATATAGAAGTAGTACTGTAGTGAGCTTGCATGGCAAAAGAGAACATAATAGTATGAATAACATGATGTATTGTTTATATTATTTGTGCCATGAAGAAGCAGCAATAATAAAAGTTTGCGTGGAGGTTTTACAGTATCGGGTCATGGGTAATGATGTGTGGGATCGACTTTGTGTGTGAATATTTGTGGTTCAACACTTTATTTTTTGACACGCACGCACACACACACACACACACACTGCTTAAACGGTTTGTTTTTACCACTGTTGTCAGCATAATGTTCATGTTGGCGCTGCTGAAAAACCAAAATAAGAATAACATAACACGAGGGAGTGAAAAGCCAATGACAGAAAAACATTCCAGTTTTTAATCATCGTTCAAAAAGTGGAAACAACCCATCGTCGATCTCTGAAGGGCTTTTCTTTTACTTTGTTTCTTTTACTTTGTCTAACAAAGGTGAGCAGTTGATTTGTTTGGCGCCTCCGTTTCTTAAAATCGACTTTGTTTGACATTGTGCCTGCAACAGAGTGGTAAAACTGTAAACGTATTCTGTCTCTCGTCAGTGTACAGTCTGTTCCATCTTACCCATCTGACATGCATGGTTGTTTCACACACCGGGAACCAACAGCAGAAGTTTCTGTCAAAGATGTCTCGCAGGTCAACGCTCCTCTTGGAAATGTCCAACACATGATCAGTTTTTTGGTCAAAACGGCAACAGACGAGATAAAATATATATTTAACAAGTCAAGAGGCAAGAGAGTCTTTAAATCTTTAAAATTTAAAGGAGAAATAGTTGTGTTGCTTTCAGGTGTGATCAAAAAAAGTTAGAAATCCGATACTTCATGACATCTTTGATACTGAATTTCCCTGTGAACTCCTTTTGACGTGAGGTTTTCTGCGTCCTGCGGGTCATCTACATGTGATGATGTGTTTTATCACATCAATATATTGTATGTGCGTATGTATCTATAAATGTTTTCTTACTTTGTGAATGCTTTTTTTCTTCATTAACAAAAAGGATGAGAAAATACAATCAGTAACAAACATTTACACGTGAAAAATAAACTTTACAAGCTTGCCACATCAGTTCTCTCGCTTCTTGAGTCAAAGTAAATGGTTGACGAGGTGGTGTAGAGACTTTACCCTGTAGAAATAAGGGTGAAGTAAACTATTAAATACAATCTTACAACTCGACAAACTAATTCTAGTTGGAGGATTCCTCGTCAGATTTATAACATGGTCTGTTTTACAGATGTTATCGTGGAGCTGCGTGCACGTGCACTCCCACAGGTAGCTACGCATGGATCTAGAAACAGCTGTTAGAAAGCTGTCTGCAGAGCGATAGCTGTGCTCCACTGTTCATTACACCTGTCACTGATCAGCTCATCAGTGAAGTTCTCCAAGCTATGCACCCAGCCTGCCTTTACATTTTACTAACCCATTCTTATGATTTATTTATGGCACACATTAAGACCTCATTGTTAAAATGCTACTTGGCTTTGAACTTAACAAGTTATTAAAGAAGCTACTTTAAACTTTCTCATGAGTTTAACAAAAGAAAAAGGAATACACTCCCTGTAATTGCGAGTAATTAAGTGTAATATAACACGTGCACTTGTAATCACCGCCCTCTAGTGGACAACAGCAGTACAAGATAAATATTTGTGGGGTATGTAGAGGGTGCTTAAACCTTGTCACCATGTTTTATACTTTTCATTAACTTGACAGGTCAGCTGTGCTGTTACTTAAAGGAGAATATTATGTTGTGTCATTTCAAAACCTCTTCTTGCCTTGAACTATAATCCTAATCCACACACTCCTCACAGTCTGTATAAAACTCCTCTTAAAGGAAACTTCATGTTATTCTGTTTGATTAACACAAGTTTACATTGTGTTGGAAACAAACGCATCATTTTACAATCTCAGACAAAAGAAGCAGCAGTCGGTTTAAAGCATTATTGCAAAGTAAGCCTGCTTAGTGTGTTTAGTTCATTCAAGTTTGAAGGTTTACAAATCACCTGTATGTTCAGAACACAAGCTTCAGCTACAAATGTATGAAAGTTCACAAACCACACGACCTCCAAAACACACGACAATTAATGAACTCAATATCAAATGTTTTAGTTCACAACATCCACAGTTTATGATATTAAAAATATAACATCTGCGCTTAGTAAGAATATTATTCATCAGAAAACTTCCATACCATACCTCTTCACAAAAAAAGGTCCATTTAGTAGCTATTCTGGAGCTTTCGAGTGTCCAGTTAACTCCTCATTGAAATGTGCTAACGAAGGCTGTGTGAGTCAAGAGCTCCAGGAAAGCTACTAAACGGACCTCGAGGGGGAAATCGTTTTGTCTTTGACCCTCAACCATACTGCTGTGTTTGTTTTGGATGTTTTATCCCGTCCACATCAAATTGCATATAGTCGTAACTTCCTGTTTTTATTGTGCACAGTATAACAGCGTTTCAAGACTTAAAAATGCATTTCCCCCAAATGGTCCAGGCAGCCACTGGTTTCCATTTCATCAAGCTGATCGAGACTTGAACTATGAGTAGCTTTTATTTTAAGAAGCAGTAATGCAGTGAAGTATTGATTGTTTAGAAACAGGTTCTCCCTCTGGTGGGGGTCAGACTTAAAATCATCCTGTAAGTGCAGTCTGCCATCTAAAATGTATTTAGTGCCCTCGAGAATAATCCCACAATGAGTTTAAGGTTAACACTTTGATAGGACACTCCATCATTAATGACGATGACTTAAGTGTCCGAGTGTGTATTATTAGTAACTATTGAGTCTCTAATGTAGGAAACTGCTTTCAAACAGAACAACACTTGATCATCACTCCATGTTTACCTGTTGTTTAGTCTTTTAGATTGTGATAATCTGACCCACCTGCAGACGCATGAACGCACCACACAACCCCTGCATTACTGCACAAAGATAAATGTCAAACGTGTATCGTTGTGCTTTGGGAGAGTTTGGAGCGCACAGTTGAGAGCTTCGGGTCTTCGTCGTGAAGCACGTCAAAATGTTGCCGTTGCACTTATTCTAAACTGTGAGCTCCAAGTCCACGCGTGGAGAATCCCTGGAAATATTGTAACAGCATCTCGAGTTTCTAGTAATTATATAGAAATAACTTCCTGGAACACATAAACACATTCATTAATCTAAATGTATGAGGTGGGACTAATGCAGTACATACGACTTGTAACGTACAAAAACAACGGTATGGTCCTTTAAGTATTTTATATACTTTTTGTTAGAGGGCTTTGAAGCAACGGTCGATCGCGTCCATGATTTATGGAAGATTGCAGGCAGAAATTAAAAGTTCAGCAGAGAACTTTCATAAAGCAGCTTCTATAAATCTCTTTTTCTTCAAAAAGCTATGGCACCAGTCAGTCAACTAAGTAAGTACATTTAAAACACACCCACCATCGTCCGGGCGACTGCGAGAGGAGCACACGTGTAACATGAGGCTGAGAAAATGAAATGAAAACCTTACTTTGATAAGAATAAATGCCATGTGATCAAACGTCCCATAACAATAAATAGAAAGTCTTAAACCTGCATTTTACATTTTACAGTTGAATTTCTACAATGCGTTTTGACACTCGTCCTTAGACAACAAACGGAAACTATTTATCTCTTCTGTTTGTGACGAAGAGATAAAAACAACATGTGACTCCAGCATTATTCTGCTCAGCATAACTGGCACTTTTCTTCTTTTGTTTTACAATTTCTGATGAAATTATTGGCCTTTGAGTGGCGAGTTTAGATGCTCCCTTGAGTACGATCAGTAATGGAGACAGACAGCCGAGCAGCCGTCTGTCTGACAGCAGGTCAGTCAGACAGACGGGCAGACGTCCGGCCTGCCCGCCGTCAGTCAGTGCAAGTGATCAGTGCATCAGTAGTGTGTCCACGACAGACTCCAAGTGGTTCTCAACCTCCTTAAAAACAGTCTCAAAAATATTAAATATGATGATAGCTGATTTGCATATAAGATGTCTTCTACATTCTTTAAAGTGTCTTGCAGCTCCGGCACAAGAATCGAACAACTTCTTTCTCTGAAGCAAGTTGCCATGAGCCGATTTATATTCCAGGAACTGTGGCAAGTCTCATAATAATAAAACAAACAAAAAGGTTTCCCACGGCGTGCCCAGGTTTGCACGATTTTGGATAACGCTCCTTCACAGGCCAGTGTCGCAGCATCGCAGCAATCGCAGCAACATCGCAGCAACATCGTTAACACAGAAGGCAGCCAGAAATCAGCAAGCTGGTGTTTTAAAGTATTTAGTTTGATAAGGTCCATCACATGAACACCACTGAGCATCTAAAGCGTTTGGCTCCAACATCAGCGTCAGAGCGAGTCTCGTGTCAGCTGATACAGCCACTTGTTATGTGCTTGGCATATAAAACATTCGCCAAGACAAATTCCATATAAGCCCACTATCCTGTGGATCTCGTTTCTTATCCAGTGTAACAGCGTCCGTTTAAAAGTCAGGATCGAAATGGACATAAGCGACAAAATCAAGATGAATCCTTGATTCAGTCAGCTGAGGCTCGAGGACACGCGTCGCTTCTCCGTCTGCGTGTCGAGTTCAGGCGTCGGTGCGAGTCTCTGTGAAAGCGGCTGCCGACGCAGAGCTGATGCTGCGGGAGGCCCCCGGTCATAAAGGCTTGTCAATCACTGCGACTCCTGTAAGGGTGAGAAAAGGTGAGTGACAGAAACAGGTGACAAAAGGTGAAGACTCGGTCACATTGATCAGATTTACCTGCGTAGCTGCGTCCGTTGCTCATGTTTGTGGGAATGAGGCTCCACTTGTCTATGGCCGGGTTGTAATACTCGACAGAGGAGAGATTACAGGAGCCGTCGTCTCCTCCGATCACGTACAGCAGCCCGTTGATGGCACAGACGCCTTGAGGAGAGAGTTGCACATGTTCGACTCTTAACATTTGATCCATTACAGCTGTCTGGATAATTCAGGATAGAGTTCAAATAAAAAGTACACTGGAAGGTAATGCTCACAGTGGTGTGTGAAGGCGTGCGTGTTAATGTACAGTAACTCAACCTCACGTTAAGCAGAGTAACGTTTCTCAATCCTTTTTTATATCCTGCTTATTTGCATTTTCCAGCATTGACAGCAACTTCCTTTGTGCAACAACTGGTTGATGGATGCTCGGTGTCCGTGTTCCTCAACTTTACCTGCGTTTCGTCGGCACATGTTCATGTCACAGACCAATCTCCAGCTGTTGGTCTGCGGGTCGTACACCTCGACGCTCTTCCTCACCAGAGGACCGTCATGGCCTCCTGCCGCGTACAGCTGGCCGCTCAACACACCGACCCCTGCACAAAACATTTTAATAAGCAACAGGGTGCAACTGTTCTTCTCGTCGTCACCATGGTCAGAATGTAATACGTTGTAATAGTTGTACAGTTACAGACCACCGGGTGGTGCTGTTGCACCGTAGGACAGAGATTGTACAGATGACCACAAATTACATTATGTGCAGATACCATCGATAATATTAAGAAGCTTTATCGAACCCATTTGTATGATAAGAAAAACTGCCACAACATTTGTACATTGTTTGCCTGCTACGAGTTCATAGATACCAAATACTTGATTGTGCTCCTTGTAGTTTCTGGGATGAAGCTGTTTCCTGATACTATATTTAGTCTCTGGGCACATGGGACTATAGAAAGAACCAGCAGTCCCATGAGCCCAGAGACTCTCAGCCAAACAGTTTGACTGATTTTGAAATGGTCTTTATATTTGAGTTTAAACAAACCCACAGAGAACTTCCAAAGGAAATTCTAAATTTCAGTTGTTGGGACAAACACGAATGATTCATCTCCGGTGTGTGAACATGTGTGCAAGTCAAAGCTGTATTATTGTTGCTGCTCCCTGTGTGTATTATATATGCAGAGTAGGGTGGAATATAATCTGCCTGTGTGTGTGTGTGTGTGTGTGTGTGTGTGTGTGTGTGTGTGTGTGTGTGTGTGTGTGTGTACCTGCTCCACTGCGTCGTGTGCTCATGTCAGCTACGTAGCACCACTGATCGGCGACAGGGTCGTACTCTTCCACTGTACTGAGACACTGACGGGATGCTCCATCATAGCCTCCGACTGCATACAACTTACCTGCACACACACACACACACACACACACACACACACACACACACACACACACACACACACACACACACACACACACACACACACACACACACACACACACACGACATCTGAATTTTGGCTTTTCATTGAACTGACATACTATGGGGCCAAGGTGTCTCACACACTTCTTGTCTTACCGTCGACCACTCCCACGCCCACACTGCTGCGTCTGGTATTCATGGAGGAGACATAAATCCACTCGTTGGTTTTATAATTGTGGGCTTCTACTGTTGACAAACCTGACGGAGAGAAAAGAGCAGAAAGGAAAACAATTAGAGAATAAAATCAATATGTTGGACTGTGTGTGTGTGTGTGTGATTATTGTTTTAACCACTGTGATCATTCTCAGAGACGGACTTCTTCACAATACAAATGTGTAGGAGGAACCTTGTTGAATTACAGTTTACAAGACATAAAAGTATAAACCTGCTACTCATAATTACTTGTATAAGTGAGAGTGTGTGTGTGTGTGTGTGTGTGTGTGTGTGTGTGTGTGTGTGTGTGTGTGTGTGTGTACCTATACTGCCGTTGAAGCCCCCCACAGCATACAGTAAATCTCCCAGAACAGCAGCTCCCAGTGTGCTGCGTCTCTCCTGCATGCTCGCCACCACACTCCACTGGTCTCTCACGCCGTCGTACACGTCCACCGTTCGCTCCCGCAGCGAACTGTTGAACCCCCCGACTGCATACACACGGCCCGCCATGGAAACCACACCTGGACACACAGACGGAATGAAGAGAGAAGGTTATTTATATAATGTTGATCTGCATGAGCTCCGTTAAGGATGTAATAGTTTTATAACAATATCACAAACACTTCTTCTACTTTGACAAAGTTGTGATACTGTTGTTTGGTAAAGCAGGTTAAAGGAGGGACTGTATAAAAACGCATCTTTGATGGTGCGTTCAAGGACCATTCGGCATCAAGAGTCTTTGATACATGAAAGACAGTAGTGTTGGCTGACTGAACTACATCACATACGGTCCTACAGAACACACACTGACCTGCCCGGCAGCGTCTTGAAGGCAGGTCTGCTACCTGGTACCATCGATCTTCCTGGAAGTCGTAACACTCCACACTGCGGATCGCCTTCGGAGCCTGACCGCCCACCACAATCATCACCTGTACGTGCGCACGGTCGGTGTGAACAAAAGAAAATGCATAACTGATACGGATGCATGTGGAGAAAGCATCTTGCATGTTCTGTCTTGCTGAGCAGCGTGTGCGACAGCGTGTGCGACAGCGTGTGCGACAGTGTGTACGCGGGTTTTTGTACTTTTGGGATGCTGATCGGAGTTCGTGGTCGAGTCCGGTCCGTCTTGATGAGGTGCCGCTGGTCAGCAGGCAGCAGGTGATACTTCATCGCTTCTATGAGGAAATCTTTACAGGTGTTGTTGTTCTTTATCAAAGCTTCTTCCTCGACGATCTGAAACACAGGAACCACAGTTCAGCTTATGTTGCTGTGTGTGTGTGTGTGTGTGTGTGTGTGTGTGTGTGTGTGTGTGTGTGTGTGTGTGTGTGTGTGTGTGTGTGTGTGTGTGTGTGTGTGGGGCAAAACCAGAAACATTTCCATGTGACTGACGTGTGTTATTGCAAAGGGCAGCGAACGGTGCAGAAGAAGAAACTTGTTGAAGAATGTAGAGAAAGCAGAACAGAGAATGTATTTTACCTGAACCAGGTAATCCCTGGACAGTAGTGGAAGTCTGACATGCTCCATCAGTTTGGGCATGTACTCCAGACGAGCTGGCTTATCGTACTTGATCCAAGATATCATTGCCTCAAATACCTGCGGGACAGGGATGGAGAGGAGAGTCAGAAAGCAGCGAGGGAGAGAACACGGCAGGGTGGGGCAGAAACAGATGTTTCAACTCATTCAGATTGATAAAACATTCCTTCCTTTGTCTTCAAGTAGTTCTGTGTTATTATCTCTGAACATTGCACGTATTCTATTCAGATTTATACTTCATACTGTGAACGTTTGCAGACACTTCAAATCCACGTTCACTTGATCGTCTCCCGCCGGCCTGTGGAGCGGCTACACTCGAGGCAAACGAGGGACAACGATGGTCGTTGAGGGAAAGAGCGCCGTTCCTCGACTTCTCCCGACACCTTCTTCTCTTCCAGAGTTCAAACTAGAAGACTACACTCTACCAACAAACAGTATCAACTACTTCCACTTCAGATTAAACACAGTACATTGTGTCAACTACACTATGGGACTACAAACCAAAATGGCAGCAATGCCACCTTCACTGGCAGTTACATGACATAATATCCAATATCAACATTAATACAACAACTTCTGATTGTGGCAGCCAGTTTGACAGCGAACAGTACGACAGCGTGGCTCCCTCTCTGTCACTGCTGCTGCTGACAGCAGGATGACACACAGACTCTTCCTGTTGAGCGACTAACAGCAGACGGACATGCCGTCCTCTGAAATACGGCCGCTGCCGAGGTGAGCTCATCATCTATGATGATGGTGATGATGCACGTGTTGAAATGTCTTAATCTTGTGTACATGGTGTAGTCTGACCTTCTCCTCTGTGGAAACAGTCAGTTTGTCGCAGGAGATTAGGCTGCACACCTGCTGCAGAGAAAGGCCTAGGAACTCCTCTCCCTGCACCACCTCCGTGAAATGCTGCTCTGAGAGACACAAACATGCAGGGTTACAAACACAACACAAACTAAATAAAAAGCTCCGCCACACACAAATACAATGCCCAACATCGAGAAGCTTACCGGCGTACGCGTGGGCCTGGTCGAGAAGCTGCGTGCATGTGTGCAGGTCAGCGAAGGCTCTGATGCCCAGACAGTTGGTGGGGTGAAGCTGAGACTGCAGGAACTCACAGCAAACCTGACGAACATCCATCAGCTGGAGGAGGCTGGCTGCTGGCAGCAGAACCTGCGATGAGGAAACAAAGTCCATTTTAAACTCACACATTCAAAAGTGTTAAAATAACACCGTTAAAGCACAATTATTTACCAATCCACAGTCAAGCAGTTAGGAACATGTGTTAGCTGGAAGTTAGTCAGATAATCTGTTCTCAGTGAACACGCCAGCCAACAACCCGTGTACGCGTCATGTTGGTTATTTGTCTATAAAGCAAGCAGAATATTTTAATTAAAATCAGTCATGGATCGTCTGACCAAGTATAAATAATGAGTTTGAACCTCAACAAAGTGGTTCGGATCTCTGCAACGTTTATTGGCTGATCATGCAGTTTGGTTCATTTACAAAAACGAGATCATTCGCAACCGTTTTAATTGTCCTATAATATAATCCAGATTATATCCGAGTTACCTGCTCTTTCTTATGTTTAATTTGTTGTTTAGGTAAAGCACTTTGTATTCCACGTCTGTGACACATTTTACAGATAAAGACACTGAAACTGTAGTGAAAGATGTAATGCTTCCTGGTATGATGTCAATATAAGCATCAACAAAGCAATAGACCAGGCGTGGGGAGCCTGCATGCGTTTGATTGGCCAACGCAGCAGTTTACAGCAGGATGTCAGAGCTCAGCCTAAAAGTCAGCGAGTCTGTCAGTCAGCGAGTCTGTCAGTCAGCGTTCTGTTAAAGGCATGACGCTCTCAGACAGACACACTTAGCTACGTCCCGACACATAAACTCAACTAGGTCAGTGACAGCCTCTGTCTGCCTCTACACCTCGCTGTCTGCACACTCACTCATCCTCTGAGTGTGTATTGTTACGGTCTCCTCTGTTGTCTGCACAGCTGCCCTGAAGCCTTATGTCTTGTAAAGGGGAGCATCAGGCACTGAACCTCTGCTGTGACAGCAGCTGTCACAGCCTACATGAGGGCAGCACGTACAATGTCTTTAAAATACAAAGTTAAAAGAAACATTTTACTGAACATCAGCCAATAGTCAAAACACACACGTTACATATTCACAAGTGAGCCAATCAGGCAGGCACGCTGCGAACAGTGGGAGGATTTCCTGCCTCTCTCCAAGCTCACTTCCTGTGCTAATAATCAGAGGAAGTGTCCTGCCTGCATTTATTCAACCCTGCGTCAGAGCCATGCAGCTACCACTGAGACAAACAAGGCCTCAAACCAGTGCTTTCACATTAGCAGCTCTTACTTCTCTTGTAATAAGCACCTGTCCTCAGGCAGGTTCATGTTCATTCTGAAACTTAACACAAACAGTTAAAGGGAACAATTCGCTTTATGATAAGCAAACATTTGGATTACTTTAAAAATCATAAAGAAGTAAATAAAAACAAATGTTTTCATCCATCAGCTTTATGGTTCTTTCTTTTTTCTGTAATATACGATATTGTTTCTCCACTTTATTGCCTAAAACACAACACATTTCATGTAACTTACTGACGCAGCGGTCTGTTTTGAAAGGTGCTATAAATACTGAAAAGGTAAAGGATAGGCAATCTTTGTATTCTTTTGTCTAAAAGTTCTCTCCACATTGACAACCACAAGACTTTATTCCTAAAGCCTAAAATTAATGTTCTTAAAAAAAACAATAACGCAAAGAGCACGGGATCTACTGCACACACACAATTCATGGAAATCTCTTTAAAAGTTTGATAACTGAGCTCATGCTGGTCCGCAGGCAGAGACATGTTGACTTCTTCGAAAGTGACAAGCTGAGCGGGATACAACTCACAAAGAGCTTGGAGGAGGAGGAGGAGGAGGAGGAGGAGGAGGAGGAGGAGGAGGAGGCTGATATATGACACCAATGTTTTTAAAGCCAGACCAGAGTTGAAAACAAGTTAAAATCCCATAACACAAGTAAAAGGATAAAGCATCGTGTAAAAACAGGAAAACACTTTCTCTCCTTCTCTTCCTCCTCGCTCCCCCTCTTCATAAACTCTCTCTGGCAGCTGTTATAGTCAAGAATAATTACGTCCTGTCTTTTCCACTTTTCCTTGACCTCGACGAAGAACGTCATGAAGTCAAGCAAAGATGAGAAAGAGAAGTCATGAGGAAATAAGAGAAGCGCGTCGCTCAGAGAATCCAGTTGCACTTACATTAGGCTACGAAATGATACGACAGCGGGGGGCGTTGCTTTAAATGTTGCCGGCGTTATCTCCTTTGCTTTCGTAAAAGACGGTCCTCATGCTAAAGAAAGCTTTGCTGAGCTTTTAGAGAACTCAACCAGCTCTCATCATGGCTGCCACTTAGATACTTCTGGTTCAGTTCACTCAGTTAAGAACCTTTCTAAGCAAAGAAAGACAACACACACACACACACACACACACACTCCTACCTGGACGTTGTCCTCTGTGACTTCTATTTCAGCGGTGTAGATGTAGTCCACCAGCTTCCTCAGGGTCTGTCCGTCCACCTCTCTGATCTCCACCTGATGGGCTTTGCTCTCACTCATATCACCTACAAAGCACACACAGTTAAGCACATACCAGCACACACACACACACTAGATATGATGCCAAGAAAACAATGTGTGTGTGTGTACCTGTGAACATGGCACAGAAGTAGGGGCTACAGGACGCCAGGACAACCCTGTGAGCCGGCACTTCAACGCTCCCTGCAACTAGCTGGACGTCACACAGCATCTTTTTACTGAAGTACGAAGAGAAAGAGGAACAAAACGTTACAGGAGCCAGGAGAAAGAACAGGACAGCTGCCAATTAAAGGTGTTCGTTTCCAGGGTTTAAAAGCTCCTGCAGAATTCATGTATTTCATGCAGTTGGTTTCATGTTTCAATATCACAATCAGGCAAGAGTGGCATCTCATAAACTTACCCTTTTCCCTTTCTAACACGGAACACGAAGGAAAAAGATTTAAACGTTCATCCTCAACAATGTCATTTTATCCAGACCTGGGTCTTTTATTTACTATTATTACTTATTATTGTTTAATCTAGCTATCCATCATCAACCTATGAGCTTCAGTACATTGTGTGTTGTTTTCCAGAGTCTTAAGTGAAACAATGAGTGAAGCAGAAGCCTTGAAAGAGCAGGACTTTCCCATCTATAAAAAGCTTGACTGGAAAAACTGCAGCATGTCCTGCGACTGCATTGCATTCTGGTCCGTTCAGGCTCTTGCTAGCACACCGAGATCGCCACCTCTTCTGAAATTAACTTGAGGAACACTAGAAGTGTTTACTTTTTGACAGACAGCACACTGTAACATTTTCTATGAAACTGAAACCAACAAGAGAAGTGCATCTTTAGATCGTACGCTGCAACCTAGTGTTACATATGAAATGTAAAATAACACAAACATGTACACCTTACAAGTATCAGATAACATGACAGTTGCACAAACATGAACACACAACTAGAAATGCATGGTACACGGCCAGTAGTTGTGTTTGAAGTGCCATGTGTGAAGTGGCTTCATTACTTCTGCAGGGACAAACAACAACGTCAGTAACTTACCTCCTCAGGTCATCCATCAGCTGGAAAGCTTTCCTCATGTGCGTCTGGTTGAAGGTGTGCATCCCTCCATTCATCGTGTCCTCCTCTGAGTCCGTGTTGCAGTTTGGACGTGGCGAGGCCGGTGTGGCCACCAGACTGGTGAGACATGAGAGGCAGTGTCTGGATCAGTAGAGATAGACGGCGACCCAACAGTTAGACGGGATACTTTCTGGTTCCTCTCTCGGGTTATGAGAAGATGATGGGACGGGCGGGGACATGGTACTAGATAACATTTGGATGTATATATAAAAAAAATACATCAAACTGTTTCTTTAAATGTCCAGAGTGTCTCTGCTTCTGCACAGTCAGGCTTTTATACATCTTCTGAAGTTATTACATAGTGGTGTCATACCTGCCTTTGACTTTAAAAACACAGGTAGCAAATAATGCTCATCACAATTCTTCCAGAGGCAAAGTGCCCTTTCTTTGGTCTCATATCTGAGAAGCAGAAACCAGGAGATTTGGGGCATTTTGTTAAAATAAAATTACAATTTTAAATGAATCGCTTATTAAAATAGTTGAATAATTAATTATCCATTTATTGACTTATCATTTCAACTGAAACAGAAATCATTTTGGAATTATAAAGCAGTGTAAAGGGGACAGTACATGAGGGTTGGTTAATATTACTCCAACATATATATCCCTTTGATACCTCTGGTTGTATTACGCCATTTCAAATCAATGAGCAGGACGGATTAAACCCCTTGGAGGTAAATTTGTGACTTGTGATATTGGGTTATATGAATAAAACTTTTTGGGATTGTTGCAACAGTGTGCTTAGGAGCATTAATGGGTCAGGTGAGTATACAGGATTAAAGATATTTACATTTTATACATCAATGGCACTTCAAACAAAATCAATCCCAATAAATATCGTTATTAGAGATAACAAATACGCTGGAACAGATATTCTGAACTCAGCTTATTAACGTAACAGTTTATTTGTAATTGTACAATAAAGCGTTTCCTCAATCAGCCACAGCTGACTCTGTTTTTATTGCCTCATGATGGGATGAGAGAGTTGGATCAGTGCATCCATAGCATCTATTATACAAGACGTATAATAAAATGGTGTCCATAATGCTCATCTCTAGATCCATTATTTGTAAAGCTAATGCATTAAACTGATGGATGTCCCTTTCCTGACGTCCTAACTGCACTAAATAACCAATCAAGCACGCCATGGATCATGGGAGGGACTTAAAGACTACCGAAACACCATCAAAAGTATAAAACCAACATTACGTTAGTCCGTCTCTCAATACTTCCTGGCCTCCTTTATCCTGTCTGTGACTCTCACCCCATGTGTTGGTACTGAAGACATTTAAAATCTAGTCACAAATATATGGTTTAATTTCATTCTTTTTAAAGGCTTAATGCACATTGGGAACAGTAAGTAAATATTCAAAGCACCCGGACGGTTATGTGGGATTGGGATGTCCCCAAGTCGAACTATGTGACTCACCGATGTGTTTTTGGACAACTATACCTACAACTATACCTACCAGAATATCAGACTTTGGATACACAGTAAATAGTTAATGACACAAATACACTTAATGTGTTTTTTTAGTCTTTTCATGGGAGATACATACTAATATATTGAAGTCTTATCCTTGAAGCCCTCCTCAGACATTAAACAAAGAAGAAAAACAAAAACATTTCCTGTTACCTAATGTTTCATAAACCCTGCTGTGTTTTATCATGAGGAATCCTAACCCGAGAGAAAACTTGACAACATGTGAATTAAGTTTTTTTATTCATCTTTTAACCAAAAAGGTGACCACCTGCATTTACCTGAGAGCAGGTGTCAGGAAGGAAACATCACCCAGAACTGATATAACGGGACATTTACTTGGTTTACATCGTTGGTCAGGAAAGTGATGATTGCATGTACAGTACTGTGTGTTATCAGGACTTTCACAATGTCTTTTGTCCACACACACACACACACACACACACACACACACACACACACACACACACACACACACACACACACACACACACACACAAGTCAATAACAGTTGGAAGAAATAATGATGCAGCACTAACACGCCACAGGATTATTATGTTAATTCACAACAGTACAAGTCTGTAAACTAATCAGTGTACAATCATGACTCTGCCTCTACGTACGCTTGTCTCTTTTTATTCAAATATTTAAAAAAAAAAACAGAAAATGATGTTTGTTTTGAGTTTGTTGAGAGTAACGGCTGGCTAGCTGTTAGCATTGCTAATCATTTAACTAAATTGCTAAGCCTATGATAGCTTCCGTTAACTGCCATAAATCGTTACTTTAAATCGTAATAAAAACACATTTCGTGAGCCAGTCTAAACTCTGTTAACTGTCTTTAAGTGACAACTTGATGACAGTTTATCTGCATGTTAACTTGTGAGTTTGGTTAGCAACTTAACTGTACCAGCTGGGCAGCCAACGACGCTAGCTAACTCAGCAAAGCTAACTAGTCAACAAGGCTAGCTTGAGTTCGTGCGCGAGGAGACGAGTCTTGGTCTGTCTGTGTTGGACTTATGGCCGTTGGATCATGTGGAGTAAAACGTTATCCGACAGATGTAGAAGCAGCGTGAATCACAGCTTTGCAAAATAATCCCTACCGCTCAGCCAACTCACCCCAACGACACACCGTCCATCCTCCCGGAGTCCGATACAACAGCAGCGGGCATGAGCGCTGTGTGTGCCGCCGCACAAAGATTGTGTATAACCGCGATGATTCACTCCAAGAAAAAATGACAGAACATTTGTTCTTATTACTCTAAAGTCTTGAAATCTGGTACAGACATACTCTGGACAAGTATCTAATAGTACAACTTTAACATTTTAAGATCACCTTTATCAAATGTCAGTATTTCTGAATGATTAGGATAAAATTGCTAGCATTGTATTTTTAAATGTTTTCCATAGTTATTTTTTACAATGCATATGTGATTATATCTTTGTATTAAACTGAATTGAGTTCATAGAGACTAAAGACTTGATTGTGCTTCTTGTAGTTCCTCATCATATTATATTTAGTCTTTGGGCATGTGGAACTCGTGTTTTTTTCAAGGGTTTGACCAGTTCATGTATTGTTTGATAATTATTTCTATTAAATGTTACAAGTTATACAGGCTACAGTAATATATATATATATATATATATATAAAGTGCTAAATTATAAACCATAGGAATTACAATATAAATACAAAGGCATTACTTACAGGCTTCACATATAAATATGTTAATATAGCTTATTCACAAGACCTTAAATTATTAAAATTACTCACTTTTTTTATCTCAGTGACCATTGAAAAATAGGATATTATGGGGTCAATATTTTTCTTAAAAGTATCTGATTTGCCTCTTATAATGAACTTGCTTTTCTCTATTTTTAAATAAAATAGGACTGGGGCACCCTGGTGGTTCACCTGATGGAGCGGGGCGTCCCATGTACTGAGTCCTTGTCGCAGCGGCCCAGGTTTCAGGTCTGACCTGCAGCTCTCTGCTGCATGTAGTCCCCCCCCCCCCCCGAAAAGACTAAAGGTTCAATGCATGCTAATTGGATTTATTAAATTTATTATGGGAATTTGCACCAAGAGAGTACAATATCAATTTCAGCAGGCATCATTAGCTCATTTAGTGGCCATGTCTACATAATGCATATACTTAATAAAGGTGTGTTTAGACCGTTTCAAGCATCACATTTTATTCCAGTATAGGTGTACATGGATAGTCTTAATGGAAGATACACATTGCACCGAGGGCAGTAGATGGTCTGTAGAGCCCTAGCGATAGATTTAACAGCTAAAAGGTTAATCCGGCAAAGATCCTGGAGCAGCAACAACTGTATCAACAGGATTTGAGCTGCAATACAAAATGCACATGCAGTTTTATGTGTTGGTTTATAATCTCTTTTCGTTAGAAAGATCAAGCCGGTGGAACACATTAGGCTACTGGTTTCCTGTGGTGAATTGTTTTTAAAATACTAGTTGGCTTATAAAGCCCTGGGCTGTTATGAATCATCCTACCTCTCAGGTGGTCTGGCACAGGAAGGTTTACTGACAAAACTAGTCATTATTAAACATGGAGAAGCAGCATTCAGTTTAAATGCACCACATATCTAGAACAAAGTCATTTTGGGGTTTGCACATATTCAGTTCTTATAATTTAAGTTTATTTATCTATTTATGTCTAATCTAGAACACTTTAGTCTTATTGGAGGTAGGACTGAAATAAGATGTCTGATAAAATGAAGCCGTAACATCCATCATTTATCAGAATCTGTAGTAATATGTACTTAAAATGTCAGTCAATAGCAAGACTTGCTCCACAAAAGAGCCTTATTTTTCATAGCCAGGAACAGGGTCAGAGTGAGAGCTCACTTTGTTTTCTCTGCCACTAGTCATGGTCACATCTAAATACAATCTTTGAAATGCATTCATGAAGTTAAACAGGACCAACGAACTAGATGAGATTTATAAAATATATTTGTTGAAACTGCAATATTTCTTCGCCAAGTAAAACTAGTTAACAAAAATGTAGTCTTAGGTATTAAAAAGAAATGCCATTATATTTCAAGATCACAAAAGGAGGGAACACGCCCTCAAATCAGTATATTTGACTCATGAACACGTGGACAATATAATTGTCAATCCCAAAAGTTGAGTATTTTCTTATTTGCTCGTTGTATTAGAAAGTTGCAATATAAGTTATTCTAAAAACCTGCTCGCAAAATAAAAAAAAAACAGCTAAAAAGTCCTGCTTTGTGCTGCAAGCTGCCTTTTCTACAAAGTAAATGTTTGCCGGTTTAAAATGGCCGATGAACTGAAAATGCATCAATTTACAGGCAATACTCCCTCCTGGTGGCAGCTCCATGAACTTCATTTCTAACGTTAAAATATGCAAATAATGCAGATAAAAATTAATATTACTCCCAACTACCAGTGACTAGTATCTCCCGAAACGTAACCCACGATTTGAATTAAGACTGCGAGTAGATAGATTTTCAAAACATTAAAAACTTTAATAAAAGCAGAATCAAACATAGGGGTGAACTGAACACATGGATTTCAAAACAGTTTTAATCTAAACAAAAGCCTGTAATGGGACGGGTGAAAACAAAAAAAAGTAATTTATACATATAACAAAAACAGCCCGTGACATTTCTCCAAAAAATACTTTGTCACAAAAGTGTTTTAGATCAAGAAACTCAAGCAATCGAGTCCCATGCTGCCCGACACTGCCACCAACATTACTTAAAACCCTGAGTTCATGATGCAAAAATAACACACACATGTGGCTGGTTTGCAAGACAAACAAACTCATCTCTGAGTTGAGAAGCAGTGACTGACATTGATTACGGCTATACAAATGGTTCAAAGCAAGTCTTTACCCAAACATAACAAAAGTACAATTCAATAATTCACAATTCTTAGTAGTAAAGTCCATTATGTGTGGAATAAGAGGACAGATGGGGTCCGGGTGGAGGAGGGGGGGGGGGGGGGGATCCAGGATCCAAAAGGACAGTCTCATTCATTCCGTGTGGGTGATGGGCACTGCTCCCGTAAATGAACTCAACAAAGCCCCCTCACCCGGGCATGTGTGTGTGTGTGTGTGTGTATATGTGTGTATGCGTGTAGATTCAAGTTCGCTGTAATCTGAATTTTCCCCATGAACATCACAAAACTTAAGGGGGGGCCTTAATAGCCAGCGCTGAATCCACCGCCACCACCACCACCACCACCACCACCCCCCCTGCCGTAGCCACCGCTGCTGCTAACTCTGCCGTATGGAGATCCGCTCCTGTAGGAATAGTTGCCCCCCTTCACTGCACCATAACTGGAGTGCTGCTGTCCGTAGCCATCCCCAAAGTCACCATTACTGTACCCACCCCCCATCTGGTTGTCGTAACCTCCCTCATCGTATCCCCCATACCCGCCGAATCCTCCGCCGCCACCACCACCGTTGTAACCTCCGCCATAGCCGCCTCCGTAGCCGCCACCTCCGTAATTGCTACCGTAGCTGCCTCCGTAGGAGCCACCTCCTCTTGCGTCGCCATAGCTCTGCCACCCCCTTCCTCGTCCTCTCCCGCGGCCACCGGTAGACATCTCCTGCTTGGTCAGGGCTTTCTTCACCTCCACCTTGTTCCCGCTGATGGTGTGGTACTTAGTCAGCACAGCTTTGGTGGCGGAGTCGGTGTCCTCAAAGAAGACAAAGCCGAAGCCTCGCTTCCTGCCGGTCTGCTTGTCAGAAATTATTTCGGCCTTCTCCACCACGCCAAACTGGGAGAAGTACTCGGACAGGTGGTCTGCCTCGATGTGGTCTTTTACACCGCCGACGAATATTTTCTTAACGTTGGCGAGGATGTCCGGGTTATTGGCGTCCTCTCGAGCTATGGCCCTTTTCAATTCCACGTCGTGGCCTTCGACGACATGTGGCTTAGCCGCCATTGCTGCGTCGGCCTCCTCCGGTGTAGAGTAGGTGATAAAGCCGAAACAGCGGGACCGACCGAGCTGCTGGTTCATCACCACAACGCAGTCGTTAAGCGTGCCGAACTGTTCGAAATACTTGCGGACGCCATCTTCTGTGGTCTCCAAGTTCAGTCCTCCGACAAAAAGCTTGCAAAGTTTGGTCGTCATGATTGAATTTCTTCTGAGGATGGTATGGTGAAAGACCGTCCCTCTTCTTCTTCAATGAAGCAACGTAAGGGCGGGCCGTTTGACTCACTAGCCTCCGTAAGACGTATCTGCCGCTGATTGGTCATCTTGAATAAATCACCACTCTCATTGGCTGGAGGGCCAATCACGTCGCTGCTGCCTTCAGGTGGTGTGGGAAATCTTAGATTTGAATTGCTGAGGAGAAAGAAAAGCGTGGGTTTCAACCTTTGTGGTAGTTTGTTCTGTTCTAGTACAATACAAAGCACATTAATAAAGCGGTTGTACCTATTAATACCTCTCATTCTTATTTTATTGGTACTATACTACCCTACATAGCACTGATGATGCGTACTTAAATATAACAGCCATCACGCTTTCAGCATGGTAAAGCCCCGATGTTCTTTAAATACAACAGAAGTCGACATTTTATTTGATAATGAAAATGAAAAATAATTTTAGAATTGAAAGAAGCTGATATTAAATAACTTGTTATAAATGCAATTCAAAAAGTATCCAAATATCATTTCCTATATATATATACATATGGGCTGGTGTGAAAGTGGAATAATCTAACTTGAATAAAAACATTGTTCTTGTTATGTTGGAATTATTATGTTGCCTAACAAAGCACATTGCTTAAATGTTAACACAATTAACTGTAGTTCTGGTATCACTAGTCTTAGCATAAATATACAAGATAGAGCAAACAGTAAAGTTTCAGTTTTGGTATGTTTGATGAACAGTGCTGACCAATTTATGTAATCTTTTAGGCTAATTTCTTTACAAAATCGAAATTCTTCATACTACTGTATGTGTTTAACATGTGCAGCTCTGTGGCTGTAAACATA
>NC_041364.1:5527475-5554975 GCF_900634415.1 Cottoperca gobio
CCAGTCCCCCCGTCGGCGTGGAGACACACACCCCAATCGTTTTCGGGGTGATGTCCTCGTGCCCAGGTTACCGTAGCAACCTGGAGGAGATGGGAGAGAAACAGAGTGAGATACTGGGCGTAGCAAAGTTTTCTGGAAGAGACACCAATTTACTCGTTCCATTATTTCACATTATGGAGGAACAACATTTGGGTCCCCTTCCACCCACTTAGTGCATTAAAGACCAAATTAGATAACCCTGCCCCCCCTTTTGGTATTAATTAAGATTAGCTATATAAAGACGCATTGAGCTATGATTTTAAGTGTTACTTACGTTGTTTAATAAGATTAAATAATGGCACACTTGGGCACCATCTTGTAGATATTCCATACATGGTTGACCAACACAGAGTGAAGACAGGTTGATTTACATACCTAGTTTGCTGGATGTGGATATCCTAAAGAGATATTTCAGACTCCTATCACAATCGACCCCAGGTAATCAACAGGGTCCTGATGTAGCCTACAAACAAACTGCTACGGCTATTATTGCTGGGATAGCATACTGGTAAGAACACCTAATAGGAAGTAGGAATAATCAAAGATAAACAGAGCCTCATGCCCACATATAGTAAAATGTGTAAAAAAGGAAAAAACTGTAATTTAAAAAAAAACAAAACATTAGCAATGTCTAAAAACCACATAATTTATGTAATTAAAATAAAATAAAAAAAAGGTCAAACCCTACAAAGCCTACATGCATCGGCTGTGGGTAGACTACATATTTTGTAACCATTTCACCCACCTGATTGTAAGGGAATAAACTGTGGGAAAGATGCCAAGTAACTAAAAGATCAAGATGAGGTCCCTTATACAACCTGTGGATGAACTTGAGGAAGCCTGGTTAAATAATAAGTAAAATAAACTAAGCTAAGTGGTATAACGTTTTATTTAAAATGAACATACATAAGCATACCAAAGTGTTTTAACAGTAGGTTTTGTTCTCCAGACATGAAAGTATACAATATACATTAGATATTGCTACAGGTAAATGAAAAAATGAACAATAGACTGAAACTATACTATGCGTGGGGAGAGTTTGAGTACATTATGAGGGGAGGAAACAAGAAAAACTGGATCCTGCAGTATCACGTTCCCGCCTTTGCTGACCATAGTATATATAAAAATCATACAAGTTGATATCAGTATGACAAACTATGAAATCCAAAACCACATAACATGCTTTCTCAACCTCATACATTGAAAATCACACTAAGTGTACTCAGAAAACAAAATCTAAATTGCTTTAAAATGCAAATATTAGGAAAATCAGCAAAACAATCCTACATCGAAATTTGCAAAACGAGTGAACGCAAATAAAAAATAATATTCAAGTCTAAACGCGTTGGCGTGGGTACATAATAAAAAAAAAAAAAAAGAGATCACTGTATGTTTTATTCTTCATTTTTAACGTGTCCTAGTTGAACGGCAACAGCTGCTCGTTATTATCAGGTTTTCTGGGAAGTGACCTTCCTACCTGTTTGGGTTTTTGAGGTCTGGTGATTCTGTGTCCGTATCTCTGCCATTGTTGGATTTCACGGCATTTCACGAATTTGATTTTGGTGTCCAAATCCTGGCATGGAGGTAATTTATGGCAGTGGGTGGGGATGGTTAACTTAGTAGCCGCCGCCGCCGCCGTAGCCCCCCCTTGGGTAGCCGCCGCCGCCTCCACCGCCGCCGCCCCCTCCTCCTCCTCCTCCTCTGGCGTAGGGAGTAGGGTTCCTCTGGCCGCCGAAGGGTGGCCCTTTCATTGGGCCGTAACCAGATGAATGCTGGCCATAGCCGCTTCCAAACTCGTTGTAGCCGTTTCCACCGCCATAGCTGCTAACCTGGTCTCCGTAACCACCCCCATATGGTCCTCCACCGTATCCCCCTCCATATCCTCCGCCGCCACCACCACCACCACAGTTGTAGCCTCCGCCATTTCCGTAGTTGTAGTTTCCGTAGTCCCTGCTGCCGTAGCCATTTTGATTTCCCCGCTGGCCTCTGCCGCCTCTTCCACCTCTCGGCGACATACCGGTTCTGTTGGCCGCCTGCATCTCCTGCTTGGTCAGGGCTTTCTTCACCTCTACCTTGTGTCCATTGACGGTATGAAATTTCACCACAACTGCTTTGTCTGCAGCATCGTGATCGGTGAAATAAACAAAGCCGAAGCCCCTTTTCTTTCCAGTCTCCTTCTCCGAGATGACTTCGGCCTTCTCAATTTCGCCGTACTGGGAGAAATAGTCGCTCAGGTGTTCCTCCTCGATGTCGTCTTTCAAACCGCCAACGAAGATTTTCTTCACCTTAGCGAGGGCTTCTGGCTTGTTGGCGTCTTCTCTCGCTACCGCGCGCTTCACCTCGACCGCGTTGCCATCGACGGTGTGAGGCCTAGCCGCCATTGCGGCGTCGGCCTCCTCCGGTGAAGAGTAGGTCACAAAGCCGAAACAGCGGGACCGCTGTAGCTGCTTGTTGACGACGACAACGCAGTCGGTCAGGGAACCGTACTGCTCGAAGTGCTTGCGCAGGCCATCGTCGTCGGTGTCCACGTTGAGACCACCAACGAAAAGTTTGCAAAGCTGGTCAGTCATTGTTGAATAACGGCAGGCTGATTAACGTTCAACGGTGCGCTGATCTCAAGATGGTGGTGGGGGACGAACGCAGCTGTATTTATACAGGACGTCGCGTGACGACAGAACGTAACACCTCTTTTGGTCCACTACTCTTTCTGTCGTGGAACAAAGACAGCAGCTGTTATGTTTAAAACGTAAAAAGCGAAAACATAAAACAAAGTTATTTAATTCAATAGATAATTATAAAATACTGGAACAAAATAAAATAAAGGAATACTTTTGAGTGTTATGACGCGATCACTCGTTGCTGGGCGGCTTCTGCGTAACATGGTTTCAAAATGTATCCATCAAATGCTGTCGTTTTAATATGTATTCATCCTAAAATATTACAAATAAAAACTACGTTTTGGAATGAGATGTGTGGCTTTTTTTCGGCATACTGCATTCTTCTGATTTGTCCAGACACGAACCCCCCCCTCCCCCAGCCGAGTTGATAATATGCTCTTATGCAACTGAATGGGGTCATATGTTTTTTTCAACAGTATAGAATTCATGAGGTCTCAACATTTAATGATATTTAGTAACTTGTGTAAATAAAGTTTCAAATCTGAGACAGTGCCTTTAGAATTCCACATACTGTTTTTATACATAAGGGTTTATATCAGTATATCAGACAAAAAAAGTATTCTTCATCATATTTATCAGCAACAACAGCTGGGTTAATGTGCTGTAAGTTGAGAACAAAACAAGCTATTAGTGGACTGGGTTAAATGTTTCAATTTAAGTAGAGATTCATAGAAGTAAGTAAAAAAACAATGTAAAGTAAGCATCTGCCAATTCAACATGACACCATTTAATCATCATTTAAAACGTATCTAGAGCCAAAACTATTAATTGAGTAGGCAATCAATAGACAAATAATATTTTTGTTTTAATGTTTTAATCAACCAATGGTTTAAGTAACAATAACTGGTTCCAGATTCACATGTGCAGCTTTGCTTGTTTATATCACTGTAATGTGACTGTTTGTGTTTTGGATTGTCAATAAAAAAAATACTTTTAAAGATTGTGCTCTGGAAACCTATGAGCATTGTTCACCATTTTCAAGACTTGATAGTTGCTTGTAGCCCCCCCCCCCCCCAAATAAACAAAATCTTCATGTAGAAACGCCATTTATTTGTCTTCAGAGCTAAACTTAATTTGCACTTTGGTGAAATTACAAAATCAAGGTTTAGTATTTTAGTTTAGATTCTGGCTTTTATAAAAAAAGGTCAATGAAAAACCTGTACTGCCTAACCTCGTCACATTTGACCATTTATTTTATCTTACTCATGTATTTCCATGAAATCCACGTTTCAGACAAGTGATCGTCACTCCAGAACATTACCATCTGTAAGCGTGCTTTTCACTGCTGGACAGAAAATACGCCCACGCAGATCGTCGACCTCTTCAGACCAAGGAGATGTAGTTTCAGGTGAAAGACTCAACACTTGGTTGCATTTCCATGTCTACAGAATTGCGGTGAATTGTTAATCTCGTCACACCGACCAGAGTTTATGGTAATGCTGATTTAAGAGCCCACAGAGCAAAGACATTGCAAATAATGAAACACTGAAATCAAAGTTCACTGAAATCTTTATGAGGCATATTGCTCATGAAACAATCCCTTCATCTATTCTACCAACACAAGCACACAGGACAGTCTGTGTCTTTTACAGATACACTTCCAAATCATCTATGGACACAAATTAGGCAACTTTTGGTTTGTCGATAAACAACAAATGGAAGAAATGATTGACCAAAAGTCTGATCAACATAAAACTGCATTTTTGGATTTCTTAATGTGGGTTTATAGGTTTAAGACTTTCACAATTGAAGGGTTATTTGTGCATTAGTTGTCACTTGAGTCCAGGTTTGTGTACATTTCCATCCATCATCTACAGTTTTTTCAAAGTCATAAAAAAAATATCAGCACAGTCTCTCTTTATTGTCTCGTTCATTGTTGAAAAAATAGAATGAAATTCAAACTATTTGGGCGAGGTTGAATTAACTAAAAAGCACCCAGGGCTTCATCTTTAAAACAGAATAAATATCTTAAGTTCACTAAAATGCACTCTTTCTTTTAACTGAAAGAAGAGAACTGAACATGACAAACCTCACACATGAAAAAAGGAAGACAATTTGTTCAATAAAAAAATTAAATTAAAGATGGTTGTCTTGTTTGAATTTCATGTGAATGTAATTATGGTAGTAAATACACCATAATCAATATTACCATGTTTTACTGAACAACCGGTTAACTTGGGGATATATCAGGTAAACACCCAAGAAAAGACTTGTTCAAGTCACACAGCAATCTTTGTAGAAAGTTAATCGTCGTTGTTGTTCCTTGTCCCCAAAACCTCTGAAGTTATTCATGAGGATGATCAATTCCTATCTAATATTTACATTTGAAAAGGAGCCTACTGCGGCCCAAATCAGGCTCCAGTTCCACAACCAACGGGGGATGAAATGCAAAAAAGTAGGCAGTTTAGAAGAGGCATTTAACAAATATCCCTCCAACCAAAAAACATGGCTAGAAGACAAAGAATGTCAACAGCATGCATCACAGAATGAGATGCTACCACATGACCAGGAGGCAGACCATGTTTGTTTTGGCCCAGATGTCATGTGCTAATCTGGTTAATGGAGAGCTAACACAGTCCTGACACATGTTATTTTTAGTAACAAAGGAACACCACTAGTGAAAAGTCAAAGTAACCTCAACAAGTTTTTTTATTTGTTGTATTAAAAATCAAATGTCTACCAAGCAGTTTTTCAGCCACTCAGTCCTTTTCTGTAGTCTCTAAACTTCACAGCGAGGGCGTGTTTAAGATAATAACAATGTTGATAGTCCATGTGCTTGAATGGATCAGATCAATCTTGTTCTCGAGCCACGTCTAAAACAGAGTCTGAAAGGAGAGGATCCCAGTTTCTGTGTGATAAAATTGGAGGGGGAAGAGAACTGGCGAACTTGAGCTGATCAGGTATTTGGAGGGGTGCTTTTGGGAAATGCCGGGTGTGTCTGTTGGGGGGGGGGGGGGGGGGGGAGGAGGAGGGCACTGGATCACAGCTCCACAGGTTGCTCTCCGAGTAGGCCGGGTCACAGGTGATGAATGACGGGCCATATTCGATCATGTTAATACTCAGACTGGTTATCTGAGCGATCACATGATGTAGACCTTTTCAGCCTGAGAGAAGTTGAAGACTTCTTTGGTTCTGGGACAGACCACTTTGTCGTCTTGGCGGATGGACAGAAGTGACTGGAAGAGATAAAAAGAAGAAGGCAATGAATTAGCAAAACAACAAACAAGCAAGTTCCATTTAAAAAAGAAAAAGAAAAAAGGAACAACTCACCCCAAAATAAAAATTCACATTTTCCCTTTCCCATGCCGTGCTATTTATCTGTCTAAATTGTTTAGGTGCGAGTTGCAGAGTGTTGGAGATATCGACCGTAGAGTTCTCTGCCTTCTCACAGATATAATGGAACTAGATGGCGCTTTGCTTGTGGTGCTCAAAAGCGCCAACAAAAAAAAAAAACATTTGAAAAACTCAACAGCAATGTGTCTTTCCAGAAATCCTGATATAATCCACAGACCTTGTTGTGTTAGGATTTTCTTTCTACACAACTACACACCCCCAACGAGTAGCACAAGCCTCCCGTCCTTGAGTGGATGCATGCTTCCTCCTGCACGCTTATTCGGTTGGCAGGTGTAGTTCGGTAGAAAGAAAACTGTTCCTGCATGAAACTGCTCACACCAAGGTCTGTGGATGATCTTTGGTAACCAGCTAACGATTTCTGCACCACGAGCCGAGTGCCATCTAGTTCCATTATATTGTAGAGAAGGCAGAACATCTCTACGGCCAATATCTCCAACACTGGGCAACTCGCACCAAAACAATCTAGATTGATAAATAGCTCAGCATGGAAGAGGAAAAATATGTATTTTTGATTTTGGGATGAACTGTCCCTTTAAAGTGATTTAACATTAGGCAAATATCTTTATCTCATAATCCTTGTACTTTTGGATGTAGTTAATCTTGTACTCACGTTGTAACCGTACACATATCCATTAGGCAGCATCATTGGAGGGTTGTTTTCGTTCATGACCTCCCCGGAGATCTTACACACTAGTCTGGAGTTGGCGCAGTGGGCCATGGGAAGCGGTTGGGCCAACTTATTGAGGGATTTACTGCACACTGGGCAGTCTGGGTTCTTAGAGGTACCATCCTCCTTGTAGCACTGACTGGAACGAGCATAGAGGTTAAGGAAAAAAAGTGAAATCATTTCTCAATGCATGCTGTTATTACGGGCCTCGGAGCAGACGGCATCAGTAGAAAGAACGATCCACTTAAAGTTTTTTATTTTTAAAGGCTTGTAGTATTTAGTAGGTGCAAAGAGAACACGGGGAAAAGTTATGTGTGATCACAAGCTCATTTGATAAGACTTAAACTAACTGTACCTGCAACATACACATGCCACTGAGATACAGACACACTCACTTCATTCAGCTTTTTTGTTCAAATCTTTTAGTTTTCAACATTTAGTTTTATTCACTATAAATATAAATCAACAAATGTTGGGCTGAGGAGATGAAATCAAAAAGGGCAGGAGCAACTTATCATTTGAAATAAAGTATGGCAGGATACGGTGTCTTGATGGCAGACAGACCAGCCTGTAGAGTGATAGTGAAGACAGAGTTGTTTCCCAGCTGGTGCAGTCTGTAGTTGTCGTATCGGAACTGCTGGATCAGCATCTTCCAGCGGGCTGGATCCAAAAGATCCTGATGCAACAGAAAGAACAAGAGACAGAAGAAAGTTTAAAGTTTAATGCGCCAAATATCTGGAGGCAGACCTTTGTTTATTACAAAGTATTTAATAACTTCTTACACTACACTGTAACTTTTATACCCGTCTTTTTCTATTTCAGCTTGTTTTAACTTTCTATTTTGTTTTTTTAAGGAATATTTTTAATTGTATCTCAATGTCCTTCTGTAGTGCGTTTCTTTTGCACTTTGTCTCAAACTTTTTTATGTTTGAATTGCTGTAATGTGCTATAAACAGTCATGTCAACACAGAACCTGTACTTTCTAATTCTGAGAATGCACACAGACCGGTGTCACTCAACTCTTAGCAAACATGCTATTTTGTTTCCTACACAAACAATGATTATTCCCCAAACATGTTTGACTACATTGAAATCACTGGGGCGATATAAACTCCAACACACGGCAGACAGTAGCTAAGTAATCTGCTTCCTGTAGCCAGGATGTTCCAATCCCAGCAGCCAATTCTGACATGCTCGCCCTGCTGCTGTGTGTTGCCCTTCAGAGGTTGTATTCCTCTGCAAACAGCAAACAGCACCATCAGGGGAGTGTCTGATTGCAGACTCCTCTGGAAACTGGATACATCATCAGCGAGAATGTTTTGATAGTAAGCAGAGTATCCTTGAGAAGAGTCAGATAACTTGTTTTTAAACAACCCTCTCTTGCTCAAGTGTTTACTACAAAGACCTTCTACAAGTGTAATTTAAATGCATTTCCTAAATGAAGTTACAGCATGGTGGCAATATTATTAATGAGCTCGATTCTTCATACGTGACTTTATGTTTTCTCACTTGTTTAACGTGAAGAGACGTGAGGACAGTTGTTTCCCAAGATGAATTGATAACTGATTTGAATTAAACATTGAGAAAAACAACTGTTGATAATTGAGCTATAAATGTGCAGCCCTACAAACATGTTGGCAGGGGACAGAAAAGGAATTGAGTTTTGTTTTTAAGGCAACAGAGGCCCTCTAGTGGCCGATCTGCTGCTAAACCACATCTCTGCTTAAACTCTATGAAGTTTCACATGAGGGGTAGGCATCAATACACTACTTCTCTTATCGATACTCCTTATTGGTTTGGTTCTTTACCGATAGTCTTATTGGTTCTTTTTCATTACTAAATAAATATTTTAAAATATATTATTTAAAAAAATAAAAATAATTCAGAACAGGATTAGACTATATTTATATTTTAAATAAAACTAAATGTTTTTTCTAGAGCAGTAATGTTTACAATAGCAAAGTCATTATATAAACTCATTAATATTTCACTAAAAACACATCTAAATATATAATAAATAATATTACGATGTGACGTTTAGAAAGAATGAAGAACAGACATTAGACAGCATCAGTCATTCATCCTGTCTGCGCTGTGCCAGTTTAAAACAGAGTGTGTGTGTGTGTGTGTGTGTGTGTGTGTGTGTGTGTGTGTGTGTGTGTGTGTGTGTGTGTGTGTGTGTGTGTGTGTGTGTGTGTGTGTGTGTGTGTGTGATAAATGACACTAAAAAGTACTGATAAATGATACAGTATACTCCGGTCTTAAATAATTTAGCCGCAGGGCCCATTTAATACCGGCTTTGGGTACCTAACCCTAGTATCCACAGAGAAGAACATAAGTGGGATGATGTGTCTCAGCTCCCATGTGTGAAGTTTTGGCTAAAATGAGTATACCATATTACTGAACATAAAACATGAAATGGGTCTGACCAAATACAATATCCTACATGTACATATTGATACGAGTAAAGACTTCAGGTTTTACCTTGTATGGGGAGATATGTGTATCTGATGGGAAGGCCAGCATGCCCATCACCTGCCGAACCTCATCCAACTGTCCACCCTCCGCTTGGCTGAAGTGCTTCCTTGCATGTCTGAGATCCACAGAGACACACACAAAGATGATCAGTGGGTGATATGACGTTTGTTTTAGAGGTCTAAATAATAGTTAGTGTACGTTTTTAAGGCAAAAACAGTTAGTGTGTATTGCCCACATATATGCATGTGTGTTACCTGACTGCATCCATGCGTTTGTTTTGTCTGATGAGTTCAATGAACTCCTGGATTCTCAGACTGAACTCGAGACAGCTCTGCCAAAGAAACAGATCACAGATGCCAGTGAGTTTTAACCACTGAAGGTTTGTGAAATCCTCATAGTTTCCTCTGAAACTGATCTCTTTTATACTCCAGCAGATACTCAAGATGCCTTTCAATATTTTATCACCCAAATGAGCTTTTGGAACAGTGAAAAAACACATAACCTACCACTTTGGCTGGTACAGGTTATAAATAACAGTTGGAACTAAACTTTGGCAGGAACTGGAGCTAAACCGAACCAAGAATGAAAATCAAGGACATTTTCCCTAGCGTCAGCATCCCAAACTTGGACTAATCATATAAATGTTCTGCCCTCAATGCAGTTCAAGGTTGACTCTCAAACAGCTAAAGGGGAAGCTTATTATGTCTTGGCGGAGGTCTGCACTCTACTGAGTGCTTTCTGGTTTAATAGGATAATCTTAGGATTAACACTGTAACTTGCTGCCACTGCCAGAAGGGCAAAATACCCAGGAAGAGTAATTAAATCTTAACAGGTTAGCAGTTATTCTTTTGTTGGTCATGGGCATGGCCTTTAAGTATTTGCTTAACATGGATTTGTAAGGTAAAATCTGACTCTTTGTAAATGAGCTACCTTCATCTTGCGGAGGCGGGACTTGTTGTCATGGCACCAGGCTAGGCAAGTGGCCGTCTCCTGCCTCTCCAGAGACTCCTCTACCTCCTTCGCCGTGAGGAACATCTCAATGTTGACCAGATCCTGAAAATACAGGAGAGTGGATGTATAAATAGAGAGTGATGAACAAAAGATCAGAGCCAACTGGTAAACAACAGCGTTGTTTTGCTTTGTTATAGCAGCTGGTATACAAGCCTCCTTAAACTAACTTCTTTCAACGTGTTATTGTCATCTATAGCGGATATTTGTATAAGAACACACAATTACATAGTAAGGAAATAAATGATTGTTTTTTAAATTTAAATAAATCATAATTCCCTCTCTAATATCCACTTTATATAGCTGTGAAAACACCTTCATCAACTGTATTTATTCAAGTTTCTTGCTAAAAACTTAATTTACCATCACCCAATAATCATTTTTACTGAATAGAGCTTGAACGCATCGTAATATAATTCAATGCAACATCCATTACCATTAGTTCCCTAATTTAGCTAAGCAGGACTGTGCTGCCCACCAGCTGCTTACTGCTAGCAGCTAACGCTAACTAACTCTCCTCCTGCTGATTAACACAGATGTGTTGTTCACAATGTAGATCGACGACTAGAAAGCATTAATGCCGTCTGATCAATTAGGGCATTCCTAAAATTAACTCATGAGACACAAGTCTCAACATACCCATGCACAATACATGTGTAGCAAGTTAAACTGACGGTTTAGTGTCAGTGAGTTTGTTCAATTTGTCCCAATATTCTCAAATGCAAAATACTATACGAGTCTTCTGAATGACAGAGACAAAAGAAAGAGGATTCACACACAGCCAGTTACCTCTATACCGCTCTGTCTGGCCAGTTTAACAGCTGTGTTGTAGTAGCCGCAGCGCAGCAGATGCTCCACCATCATTCGGTCCATGCGCTTCTTCTTCCACAGGTTGACTGAGGCCGGCTGGTCGCTGCTGTGTTCCTTCAAGTGCTCGATGCGACGCTTACACAGCTTGGCACTCTCGTCTTCTGCTTGGATGGACTCTGCAGCCTACAAGACATACATGCACAAGAACAGACAAGATATTTAGAAAAAGCTGACTATGCATCAGGTGAAACAGAAATACAAGTTCAAATTGATGGGATCTCAATATCCATACTTCTTGGAACTTCATTGAAATACTTTACATTGTTGGATTTCCTAAAAAGAAGCACACTGAAGCAAGACTTTCCAAAGCTTGAACATCTTTGAGGACAGGCCAGAGTTAACAGCAGCTTCCTGTTCTGTAGATAAACTCTGATGTGAAGGAGGCACATTGGGTGTGATAAACATAAAAGGGATACTGTGTATTCCCATCGCTGCTTGTTACACTTATATTAGAAAATGTTTTTTTATGAAGTAAGTTAACGGTGATTATATTTTACAGCACATGATTGCATTCCTGTATGCACACTACCATTTTAGATTAGATTTCAAATAAATTGCATTGTCTTTTCTTGTTAATTCTCCTTTTTTAGATCTTGAACTAAACTCTCACTTTCAGATTTCATTCATGACTTTGGGACTACTTTTCTCTACACCAGCCAGATGAGATTTTGGCGGGAGATGACTCCCACGCTCTGAGGACACCAGCGTAGTGTATGACTCAGACTTCAACACAATGAATATGGGTTTATAGGCCATAAAAGTACCTGCTGGACATCATGTGGGCACAAAGGAAAAAATAACTGCAGAAGTGTGTTTTTAACACTTGCTTTCTGTTGTTTTAGAAAGTATTGATAGAAGAACCAGGCAGGCAGCATTCCACCGCTGACAAACACAATACACAAAGAAGCCAAAAGGCACAATAAGGTGCTTTTGTCAACAGGGGAGAGTAATGTGGCTTTTGACAGTTGGCTCTAGCTGAAGGGAGATCGTGGGGTGGTGTGAGCAGGAGAGATAACATAAAAAAAAAAAAAAAGCTGCTATATCTCCATACATCCAAGAACAGATTTAGAAAATGAGCTCCAAGGCCAGGTTTTTCATTTGTTGGTTTGTCAAGTGTAGAACCAACACAGTAAACACACATACATGATTGTTGTGATAAACCTTCCACAAAAATAGATATACTTGCTATGTTAAGTCAACTTTCTGTTGCATCTGATTATCTCTGTAATCACTATGTTGTACAAGAACAGTCCTCTAAAACAGAAATGATGGGAGGCAACACTTGGATTGTAAAACCAGTAAATTATTTAGACTCACAAAACAAGAGAGTCCGAGGTGATTCAGCACACTTTTACTGTACAACAAATCAAAAACTATACACACACACACAACAACACTTCTTGAAAGTTGATAGAGATGAAATTGAGTGCGTGTGCATCTGAATCCCTCACCTTCCTCTTCAGGGCGCTGAGTTTCTCCACCACACCATCCAGCAGTGACACCACGGAGTCGACCACTGGGAAGCTGCTGAGCGTCTTCTCTAGCTCTGCGACCACCATTGTCACGTGACTCGTCTCCCGGTCGATGTTTTTCTGAGCCGCCCTGAAACGTTTGTTTAGGGTCTCGTACGGCACCTGCAACGACAATGCCACATGCTATTTACCTTTGGATATTTACCAAGAGCAAACATGTCAATCACTACAATTTTACATGGCATCATTCGTGAACAAACAGATTACCTCTCGCTTTTATTATGCAGAAAGATAGAAGGCCTGTTTAGATAACTGAGCTATAATCGATCTATGAAAAAAACAGCTGTTTTCTGAGTGTGTGAGTTACTTACTAAAGAAACTGGAGCACACACAAACAAGTTATGAATAGTATACCCAAATAAATACTGATAAACCTTTTAGACTTTCATAAATGTCACCAGCAGTGGGAAAGACATTACCACTATCAGCAGTGTGCTCTATGATGCCCTGTGAATTATCTTCCAGCAGCTTCATTTCTTGACATTTCTGGAGCAAGTAACAAAATAAAACAGGTTCCTACCGTTTCAGACTGCAACTACTGTCGTTCTTGCTACTTCTGAATATTCCAAGCATTGCTACCTTTACTTTAAGTAGAGATGTATAACTAACACATCTCTTGTTTTCAACATGATCCTCTTAAAAGTAATCCTGTAAAGGTTTGCCTAAGATGTTCTGTGACAATACCTAATAATGAGGCTTCTAATTTATTTAATACGTCATTGTTGGCCTTTCAACTGACTTTCAAAATAAAATAATTTGTTTTTCACAGCCTTGTACCGTTTCTGACCAAAACTACAATATATTATAAATACATTTCAATAGTTTCGATACAAAATGGTTTCCTTCCCCACCTGAACGGTGTCGAATTTAGGTTAAAACAAAGCTTGTATATTTGGATCTAATAAAAGAAGAATAAGAAATCTGATAAAAATGTGATTGTGATGTCTAGAAAAACAGACAAACCTGACCTTGATCAAAGTGAGGGGAGAAAAAGATCTGTATTCAACCAAATCTAAAGACCATTCTCTAGGATCAATGCTTTCCTACCTTGTACTACAATACAAGGTGGCTTCACAGATACCTGTGAACCACATTGATTTGAACATTGTGGTTCCTTCTCTGAGATATTACTTATTTTATTTAAAAGCAAGAGAAGTGCTTTGATCCATTACGACTATTCTTTTCCTTCAGGTTAGAGCCAAGTTAATTTCACAGGTCACCAACACTGGGGAAGAAGAATATGCAAGCGTGCCACAAAACATAGTACAATAAAGAATGTTGCTGCTCCGCTCTTTAGAATCTATCAGCTCTCATTTTGCCAAATTAAAGCCCAGAATGAGACCCTATGATTGAATGATATGTAATTGTACCACAGAACAGTTTTCTAAGCACTAGTAAATATTCTTTTCTTTTTACTTCAGCAGCCGGATACAGTAGATGGTGATGATTACAGCAAGATAAAGAAAGACAGATCATTCATAAAATATGCATTGAATTCCCAGTGTATGCAAACAAGCAAGGTTGAGCATTAAGCTATAATGTAGAATTAATGACCATTTTAAAGACCATGATTTGCCAAATATTGAATTCACCAGATAAGCCAAAACAGTCATTCAAACCTGGATAATTTATCTATAAACAGTTTCTCAAAAGATTTTCTAGAAAATGTACTACATTAAAACAAAATTACAAATACTCCCTTTTGGAATATGAATATGTTTTTTTCTTCTATACATACAACCTTGATTTACATGACAGATGACATGTAAATCAGTCAACAACACATTTCAGACAGTTATTATAGCAGCTAGGTTGACACTGTGACTGGTTGTCTGTCATAATGATGGGAAGCGGCTCATGGCGAGAGACATCTACACTGTAAACTATGCAAATGACTAATCAATGATATTTAGAATAACTACAATCATTGAATGGCCTAGGTCATTTTTAACAAGTCTGAATGAACATTTTTAGACTTACCTTGAATACAGGCACATCATCTTAAAAATATGTAGCATTACAATGTCATCTCCTGTGTGGGCCTGTGTTTTCAGGATTCTGGTTAACAAGCCACTGGTCACAAAGCTTGGCCATTTATGCACACAAAGGAATACATATATGTATTGGGGTTACCATTTCCTTTGTTCGTGGTTTGGATCTAACTGGAAATATCCAAAAATGACATAATATCCAACATATAGTATATTTTGTGGCAGATTAGCAGATCCCTCAGTGTCTGTCAGGCAACTATGTGATATTGTAATTCTGCTCAATATAGCTCCAAATGTAACCAACACAGCTCTCCCCCATGTGTAGACTCATTTGATACCAATTATATCCATCACTCTTGTCTTAAAATGGTGCCCATCATCCTTACTGCAGCATCCAAGCAGACAGACATATCCCTAAATCCACAGCCATGCTTTTCTGAACACAGAGAACACGTTATATTCATCATGACAGCACCATGCCATTAGTTACTACACAAAAGCTGCCAATACATGGCTACTCACAAACGGGCTTTTACACGACGACGCTTTCTTTCTCTCTGAGACGGCTGGACACAGGAGCAGCCTGGGCTTCTTTCAGCTCGTCTTTTAGCAGTGGTGTCGCAGTAACGTTATGTGGAAATGGAGGAACGGAGCGTGTGTGCGGCAGCAGGCTGTGATTTCTCTCGCTGGCCATTTTGAAGTGCAGAGAGGCAGCCGCAATCTGATGACACTGCGCTAACTCGCAGGACTGATTCCCTGCCTGACAGCGCTTACAGGCTCTCCCCCGGTGATTTCAACCGATCCATCTTCCAGCCAGCTACAATTTGCATGCTCGACGTTACATTATCTGGTAGGCTATTCGTCTTTTGCGACGTTAAAAGTGGCTACCACCACACCAAACTAGCTAGCAGGCCAATCACGCCTGAAAGCCATTTATTTGACGCCATGCCTGGTTGTTGAAATGATGAGCAACCACGTTGTAAAATAGTCTGTCAGTGGTGATGTTAGTAATAACATTTATATAACCCTTTTACGGAATTAGAATGCCAAATGGTTAAGCACCCAGGTTATTTTTTTTGTATAATATATTATAAGTAGTCCGTGTCCACGCGTATAGCAAGAGAACGTTGCATCAACGGGACGTTAGCTAACATAAAGAACGTCAACTGACACATAAAGAACGTCAACTGACATGTCATAACTCTAGTCAAAGGACCATTTAATCAAAAACAGGCTTACACTCAAGCTAACAGCTCTAAGGCCGTTAACACACTTGACGTGAATAATAAGAACCCATTAAGACAGCAGACAGCGAGCTAACTAGCCAAGAGCCATTGTTATTTATCGAACTGCTTAATCTTTGCTATCGCTTTTCAAACACAGGTAGTTAGTGGACGCTGCTACCTAGCTAAGCTAGTCCTGCTAACGTTAGCCTCCCTGTCAAATCCGCTTGGTCGCTATCAAATAAACTAATAATCCCCATTTTTTCAAATAGTGTCAAACACAGTGTTTATTTTGGACACACTAGAATTGCTAGGCTATTCATATATGGCAGTTTCAGTATTTGTTTACCTTCAGGGTGGGATATTCTTGGACTTTGAGAGCCATGGACAGTTGAGATGCTGTCTCTTGCACCGCCATCTTGGTTTTGTGGTTTTTCTTGTGGTTGTTTGTGTTTTTTTTTTTTCTATCAGCTCAGAATGGCCTTGGTGCTCACTACCGCCATCTGCTGAGACGGTGTCAGCACTGACGCTGTGTGAGGGTGTATGGGGAGCTTTGCTGACCATTTTTCAGACGCTTGTCTTCTCTGAAGGGACTTCACACAAAGTATAAGGCGAGATACAGCATGTTATTTACATACAGTCAACGTGACGATGTTGCAGACAAAACAATATCACCACAAAATGCATTTAGCACTTGAACTGTCACTTTACCTTTATATACTTTACTCTATTTGACAAACGCCTCTGTGTAGGTATTACTTCTCATTATGCATATACATTTACTACATTCCTGATTACATTCAGTTTGTTCATTTTAAATACTGTCTACCACAAATTGATATTACTTTATTTTCTATTCCATTTCTATATTCTATATACATACATATTTAATGAGCATTGTTCGAGGGAGCCTGAGAGCCAAGATTTGAATTGCCATATCTGTAATCTTTGCGTATATGATAATAAAGAACTTAGTAGCTGTTCTGGAGCTCTCCATCGCATCGCATGCTCTTCATAAGAACATTTCACAAGCAGTTTGCCCATTTGTCAATTCCTAGGAATTGAATCTCCATTGTTTGCCGACAACTTCAAGTACATGTACTTCTAGTCCACACTGGCTCATAAACTGAGAGACTAAAATGTTGCATTATTATATTAAGCTCAGTCCTTGGCTTGAGAACCAGTACAGATTGTAGACTGGTACCTGGAGAGGTGCCAGTTTGGTGCCATTGCAGAGGTTCCTTTGGTCAAGGCCCCGGGCTCTGTATAGTAGCTGCCCCTAATACTAGGAGTCTACATTTCACTGTGTGTGTGTGTGTGTGTGTGTGTGTGTGTGTGCGTGTGCGCTGTGTACATGTGTGACAATAAAAAGTTGATTTGTTCCGATTCCTTAATTTCCAATAAACAATGCAGTCCAGAGGGAGAGCACAAAAATAATTGACGAATCAATCATTAATCGTGTGTTCTTGTATTCCTTAGAGCTGCTGTATTTGAGCTTACAACTCAAGCAGAGGTGAGTTTGAGCCTCATCAATCAAAAACATTTACATAGAACTTGATTTTAAAACCAGACTCCTGTCATCCAATAGAGCACATCTGTTTCATCAGCTGCCGATACACACAGTGGCATAATGCTGAAACAATTAGGTTTTTAATTGAGTGACAGAAAATGAATCAACAACAATTTTGATAACTTATAACACAATAATTGTCTTAAGTGAGAGAAAAAGAGTCACATGCTGATTAACAACCAAAGCTATGAGATATTTTAAAGATGTCAGAAATGTGACGATAGTGGGGATAAGATTAATGAATTATTTGACTCTTTAGGTATAGATATTGTTTTCTTGTCTTATTTCTCTTTCACATTCGTAGCGTTGTTGATTATGTTTGATGAATATTGTGGTCTAGTTGTGAGAATGGGCGGAGAGATGGTTTATGTGATTGCGTATTGATTAGTATAGAGGTATAGAATCTAGAATAGGGGTAGGACTAGATAAGCATGTTGCTTAGTCCTACTCCATTTCAGACATCAAATGTTCATTTATTTTGCCGAAGAAACCTTTTTTTCTTTAATAAAGTATATTCAATTCAATTTAATATTGTAGCTATTGTAGGATTTCTAGTCTTTTTAGATATTTAAAGGTTACAGTCCATGAGTACACGTCCCTTATCATGGCCACATGTCTTTTCTTGTGGGAGTGAGAGCATTCTCCCCCCAGCCGCAGTGAACATATTGCCATTGGCCGCTGTCCAGTGCTGGGCTGTGCTGATTGGCTGGCACAAGCTCTAATCGCTTACAATTGGCCCATTATCTGCGGCATGCCCCACCCCCACCCAGCTTAGGAACAAGTGGAACAGTGGACACACAGAGAGGAAGGTGATGCATGGTTTGTGTTGTATTTTTGGGCCCGCATCAAGTGCTTCCTGTGTGTAGTAGTGTGTGTGTGAATGTGTGTCAGTGTCTATGTGTGTAAAAACATGTGAGTTTGTGTGATAGCAGCGGCTGTGCTTGAAGCTTGGCTCTGCACTGGGCTCAGGTTTTGAAGAGACATAACTCTGTACCAAGCCAAATAACTGGGGGTAATGACTCTATGCATGTGTGTACTTACAGCATAACGGCCAGCTTGTGTGTGGCTGCGTGAACGTGAGGGTTTACTTTTGTTTATGTGTGTAACGTTTGTGTGACGGGAGGATCGCTATTTATTGATGAATAAATTGGTGGAGAAATGTGTATTTCTACAGATTGATGAACGTTGGTGGAATTGATTAAATCTAGAAAGAAGCTATTAGTTTATTTATTTTAGGGGCTGAAAACAACATCTGGACACTCGTTTATAAAATGGTTCTACCATTAAATGATTTATTATTTATTTAAAGACTCAACTGTTCATTTAGAAACAAACTTTTTGGAGTAAATGACTTGTCTGTTCCTAATGAAGAGTGGCTTTAAATACATACATCACAGGTGTGTATGATAAAGTTATTCCTCTTTAAACAAGCGTATGCAACTTTTTAAGAACAATACGTACACAATAGCTGAAACACTTGATTATAGGCAACTTTAAAAAATATTTTCCTCTACCTCGCCATCTTCCTTTTTTGCTTCTGCTTTTCTTTTCCTATCTGTCTCTCACCTCTCCTCTTCCTCCCTACCCTCATTCTTCTTTACTGACAACCTGTTCCTCCATTCATCTCTTTTGTTTCTCCTTTCACTCTTCTCTTCTACACGTGGATTAGATTCGTCAGGCCTGCGGTACCTGTCTCTTCCTATAGTAGATTAGATTGCTGGTATCAGCTTTCTCCTCTGTAGTGGCAACCACATTGTTCTGCAGCTCACTGTCACTATTTATAAATCCAATTTGCTGTGTGTGTGTGTGTGTGTGTGTGTGTGTGTGTCAGCATTTGTATGATGGCCATTATGTATTTATTTGAAGCTACATTTAGAGCTATAGTGTAAGTGTGCATCTGCATGTAGCTCTGTGTGCATACATCCACGTTTCCTCTTATGCATGTGTGTGTGGGTGTGTGTGGGTGTGTGTGGGTGTGTGTACACACTTGGTTGCAGCTGCATTTTTTAAATCATGTGTATCTCTGTTTGAGCCTGCCTGAGTGTGTGACTGTGCATTTATTTCACTGTGCAGCTTGTATCTCTGTACATGTGCAGGCATGTATCTTTGCAATTATGTGTGTGTTAGTGATAGCTCTTGGTCGAGCTGGCTGTCAGTCTTGATAAGGCCAGCGGTTGGGAGGCGTTAGTCGGGGCTGCTGCTCGCCTGGCCTCCGCTTGGTGGATCTGCTGAGAGGGAGCTGAACCATTAGACACGCTGCAGTGACTACAGAGAGAGAAGGGGTGGGATGTAGGGGGGGGGTGGAGATGTATGGTGAGCAAGGCGGGGATGGAAAAAGAGAGTGAAAGAGATGCGGGAAATGAGGAGTGGGGAGGGATGGAGAGCGGATGAGAGTTGAAGATAGAAGGCAAGATGACAGATGGACGAGCAGGAGGTAAAGAGATGGAGAGGAGAAGGGGAGGGAAGAGAGAGAGAGAGAGAGAGAGAGAGAGAGAGAGAGAGAGAGAGAGAGAGAGAGGAGCGAGAGGTAGAAGATATGGAGGAGAGAAATTAAAAAAGAGGAAGAGGAAGAAAGAAACAGCAGGTGTAAATGATAAGGAAGGGTGTAACTGTTAATGTCCATCCTCGCACACAATACACGTGTGAATATCAGCTCAGTTTGCACTCATGAAAGAAGCGTTTAAATAAACAAAATGCAACGCAGAGAAATCTCTAAATCCATCCTCTGCCACCTTTTTCATCCCCTCACTTCTATTCCTCCCTTTCCCTCAAGAGCAGCATAAAATATCCTGCTGATTAAAACTTGTCCTGCACTATCTCCTCCTCCTCTCTCCATCCTTATTTCGAAGCACCCAATATGTTTCATGTTTCCTCTATCTCCCGAGGAACATCTGTCTCTTGCGTGTAAGAGGTGGTCGGGGAGTCAACACGATAAATGTCTCTGTAGCTTCTCACATTGTTGACTTCAGGTTGTCAGTTTGAATTTTGTATCAGAACTGAAGCTGGACCTGCACACTTAACCCACTCCTTGTTATACATGCAACTGGTATTATTTAATGACCTCATAGCACCATCCATGTGTGGCACGCTCACACGTATATAGATAGTTGTCAATTAAGAAATTCAGTTTAACCATTGAATTTGCATAATTAGTTAAGTGTAATAAATCATGACAGACATTAGGCAGCTCAAATACTTCTTCAAACAACAAGTGGCTGATACTTTCTGCAATATGGAGCAACATTTGATGCGTTACGCCCTCACAAAGATCCTAAACTCACATCGTAAACTATTATAGGTTCTATATGCGGCATTCAGAACATTAATATAGCAGCAGACAACATCTTTCTCTGTAAAAACATAGTGTAGAAATGGCATCCTGAGCAGAGAAGGAAGTCACAGTCCCTCTGTAATCCGAGCCTCTTTGTGCTTTGTGTACGTAGCATGTAAATCCTGTGTGTGGCTTACATGCTACGTACCCCCCCCCCCCCCCCCCCCCCCCGGTGTCCCCTCAGGTTAACACTGTTAGCTCTGGCAGCACTTTTGCTGTTGTTTACACTGTTCATGCTTTTAGCACCGTCAGCCGTCTTCATGTTGAGAGCCGGGTGGTGGCAATACCTCAATTTAAAATACTTTAAAGTAGGTGTTGTGATTTAAACAATATTTACGCATGGGCCTTTTCTTAATAGGATCAGAAACAGATTTTTGTGTTGAGGTAATAATAGGAAAATAAGAAAAAAGAGCAATAAGCCACCATGTTTTCCAAGCCTGAAACCCAGAGACAGCTTCATTTAATTTAAAATGTGTCTTCAAGACAACTTTTGTATGAAAAACATATATGTTTTTTACAACTTCTCCCCCTCCACTGATGACACAGACACAGATTTGAAATGTCTCTCTGTACCACTGTTCGAGCTGCTGGGTGAATTAGGCTTTAAAGTAATACTTCACTGCAAAATGACCATTTGTATTTCAATTACTCACCCTGTGTTACCCCGAATGTCTCCATGGTGAACCAAGAATCCAAGAAACTTTTAAATCACTTTTACAGGAAGGATTCTTTACAGTTAATCTGTTCCAGACTTTTATCACGATTACCTGTTTTTAACCTTGATGGTGTACACAATTTTATCTTCTTCTGTAAATCACTTTGTAACTGTGTTTTGAAAAGAGCTATACAAATAAAGTTTATTCTAATTATTATTATTATTATAAAAAAAAAAGTATGAAGTAGTTATTTGACTCTTTGTTCACCCTGGAGGCATGCATGAAGGTAACGGGTCGAGCAGACGACATACAAATGGTCATTTCGGGGGTGAAATAGTTCTTAATGTTGTTTAACATTCGCTGTTTCTCACGGTCACCTGCAGCTTGACAAAAATATCATGCGATTGGTTTTCTTGGACCACATGTTTTGCTTTACCTCCACAGTTTTACGAGTTTCACTGTTTACTTCCTGTTGTGAGGAATGGTTGAGTCATGTCCTCTCCCCATCTGGTGTGGACATCATTAAATGAACGCACCTATAGTCACAGCGACTGGTGGTGTTGGTGGTATTCGCCTGCAGCAGCCACAATACAGGCCAAATGCAATTTTACGTTGAGCCTCACACCACATGTACCCTCGCTGACTTTTGATTAGACATAATTCCCATCAGATTTCTTTGCTCTCTGACTCGGTGCCATCGTGACTGAGGTAAGAGGTGGTGACAAACCCAACAGCTGGAGATTCCACTTGGATTATTTGATCAAAGACAAAACTCGGAGTTCAGAGCAATCTCCTCTTTTAAGGGAGCCAGAACTCCTACGTACGTCTCCACAAGCAAAAAAACAAGCAGGAGCAGAAAAGTAATGTTTAAGCTAAATTGCCAGCGTCTGACCGGAATGGTTGAATATGAACGTTTGAACTGATAACATACGACAAAGGTCATGTGTCGGCCTTTCTATCAGTGTCACAAACAAACTGTTTCCATGACCCTCTTTTTTGGATTCGAACAACTCACCCACTGGCTGTCTGTGACATTTACCAATAGTGAGGCTGTGATGTAACCTTCAGTGCTGTTAAACTAGGCTAGGCCCTGGCAGTTAGGGGGGGCGTCTGAGGCTGCTTATGTCACTGTGGTGTATCAAATGGCCAAATGTAGATGAGAGTAACATCAGGACTGTAGGAACATACAGAGACTGGGGAGGTGGATAGGTGTTAACCAGACCAAAGCACAGGTATGGAGAGTTTAGGAGATTGAAGTGATTACATGGTTGAGGAGTTTCTGATTGAAGACACGTCCAGTTAACAACAGTTAAACAATAATACAGCCAAAGTATATGTCCAAAGTAAATAAGTCTCATAGCTTTTTATAGGAAAGAAGAATCAGAAGAAATTAATTTGGGTCTCAAACTCAAATACAATGAAGTAATCATAAACATGTATTAATTAGACTATTACCTCACAGTATTGGAATTAGGCAAAATAGGCAAATTAACTCATTTTAGGCTGATTTCTAACGTGCTAAAGTTTAAAAGTTAGCTTTGTTACTCTCACCATTCAAAATAAATATTTAATACCAGAAGAGTATTTTTGAATGATTTGAACTGCCTGATGATTTCTGCCTGAAAGCTTCCTGTTACAAGATAAGACTTATCAAGAAGTCCACGTGTTGTTTGTCACACAAATAATGATCAGTAGTCAGCAACCGTTTTGTTTGTCAAATTGTGTAACACTAATAACACGAGTAATACGAGTAATAAGAGTTTTCATTGTAATAATATCACAAATAAAGCACGTTTACCCCTCAGTATAATGTATTATTTAGTCTAAGTGTGAACGGATGGTTATTAGTAATTGAAAAAACCTTTTTATTTTTAAGTTTGAATGTCCTGAAAGAACACAAACACACATGGATCTCATATCTGAATCTGTGAAATTAAACTCATAAAGTAAAATTAGAAGAATGAATCACATTTGTTCGGGATTCACACACTTATTAGTGTCATAACATGTTCTCACTTATTACAAGAAAGTTTTATGAGGCTTATAATTGTTTTTCTGGTGTCACACAGAACAAGTCTTTCCTCTCTTGCTACAGACTTCTTTTTTTCTCCCTCTCGTCTTTCAGGAAACAAAAGATGAATTTTGGCTGGCGTTAGCTCCTCCCCATTCCTGCTCTCTCACTCACACACACACACACACACACACACACACACACACTCTCCCCCCCACCATCTCTTCTACACTTTCTCGCCCTCCCATTAATGCAGCAGTGCTTACATTCGGTGTGTGTGTGTGTGTGTGTGTGTGTGTGTGTGTGCACGTTTTCTTTTTGACAGACAGAAGGAGAGACGGAAAGACAGAGAGATTTGCTGTAAAAGAAAGTGAGAAAGGGAGGGGAGGGAGGTAGCTAGAAACGGCAGGGAGGGGTAAGACAGATAGAGAGAGCCGGCGAGCGAAGGGGACGGAAGGGAGGGGAGAGAGAAAGAGAGAGAGAGAGAGAGAAAAGAGGGGGAGCACATGTGTATGCTTGTCACTAAGGGGCTGGGAGAAGGACTAAGGGAAGCGAGGTAGCTGGCCTCAGCCGCCATATGCTGACTGGATTCCTGTTCATGTCTGCTGTGTGAAGACTGAAGGTTTGTGTTGTGTGCTGGCCGGCTGGGGAACACGCCATGGGAAGCTCACATCTCCTCAACAAAGGCATGCCTCTAGGTAAACAACTACCACTCTGCTTTTATGTGTGAACTGTGCGTGTGTGTGTGTGTGTGCCAATGAACTCAGTGTACATTATTCTGCCTTCCTCTTCCCCTCCCCCTTCTCTCTCTCTCTCTCTCTCTCTCTCTCTCTTCCTCTCCCTTTTTCCGTCTCCTCCTCCTCCTTCTCTTTTTAATTCTCTCTCAGTCTATTATCTTTTTTTATATCGGCCTCAGCTTCTCTCTGAATGGTTAGCCCTTTCTCTAGCTCCCTGTGTGTGTGTGTGTGTGTGTGTGTGTGTGTGTGAGTGTGTAGTGTGTGTGTGTGTGTGTGTGTGTGTGTGTGTGTGTTTGAAGAGGCACATCTCGGCTATTGAAGGCTGCTTGAACACCTCCATTTGTGGCGACAGAAATAGATCCCTCTCCTTCGAGGGCTAGCAAGGACATGACACATATTTCCCTTTCATTGTGCTTCTTTTTACGGAGAGCGGTTGCCTTGACACACACAAATCACACACACACACACACACACACACATATAGGGAACTCGACTGACACGCATATTCAAGTATACACATGCATGCACACAGACAGATTCACACGCAGGTGACATATGCTACTTGTGATTGGGGCTGGAAAAGACTATTCTCGAAAATGTGATCAAGGTGGCGGTGGGGGGGGGGGGGGGGGGGGGGGGTGGAGCAGGAGAAGGAGGAGGGTGTGAGGATAAATGATCATCCACCCTGAACCCTGAAGCTGAATCGTCGTATCTGTGATCACCTAAATCTGGATTTGTGAAGCTGTTTCTCCTGAAAGAAACTGGATCTATGATGTCATCAACAGGCTGCGGGCTGTGTCTCTTGATGACATCAAAGATTAAAGTTGCAGCTCTGATCTTGTTCCTTCTCCAAATCCACCCTAAGTATGTCCTAACAGCTTGAAGACTCCAAGGTCACGGGAATAACGACTATGAATTATGATTCAGGGAGGATTGCCCTTTTTAAAATCACTGCCAGCCAATAATCGTGAAACAAATGTGGTCATTGGATCGGCTTCAGCTCTCAGCGGAGATCATTGAACCTTTGAGGGCTGATTGATGGATGTGTTGATCCATGTCTCAGAAGGCAGGGGTCCTCTGATCCGTGAGTGTTGAGTCACGTCTAATCTTATTACAAACACACGCCAGTCACTAATCGCTCATAAAAATCAGATTTGCAGGATAAAATAGTGAAATGTAATCTTATCTCTCAGTTGAAGACTTGTGTGTGTGAATTAATATAAAGCTCTTACAAGCTGGTTAACAGGTAACGAGTAATGTGCTTGTGCTTAATAGCTCCAGGCAGTTTCCATGTAGACACTTTATAACGTCAAAGGACAAACTCAAACAAACTGCTCATGTTGTGACATGTTGCCAATTTAGAGAAACCTACAACCCCCCCGTCACTTGAAAGTACTATTATTCTACAAGTCATGAAACCTGCACGACGCAGACTTAATGTAGCAGCAATGAACTAAATTGTTGCCATGTCTTTAAAAAACTAAGCCTTACAGACGCTGCTTTACATATTTAAAACTCTACAGATATGTTTTGGGAATGTTAAATAGTGGTGTTTTTAAAAAAATGCATGTGTACCTACCATTGTGCACACTTTTAATTGCATAGCTCACGTTTTGAATGAGAATGAGCATTTTGCGTTGTGCATCTGATTGAATCAGGAACTAAAGAGTCTGAATATTGTAGGTTTAAGCAGGTGTAATTGACAGCACTTAGAAATCTATAAAGCATTAAGTGCTCAGCGAAGAGACTGACAACCATTAGTCTATTATATCTAACACACAAGAAAGAGCGTGAGCTTCAAGGGAAGCAGCAGGGAGAGAATCTACCCGCCGCAACCCAAAGGCTGGGCATTAAAAGGCAAGGCGGTGGCAATATAGTTAGTTACATTTAACTACTTTGAAACAACGTGTGCATTTTTATTAAATAACACTATTTAAAGAGGGGAACGTAATTGAGAAGCATGACGGTGTAGATAAGTGGCATCATGGACAGAAATAATAGCAGGGCCTACATCCCAAAACAGCTATTATTAAGTAGGCTGTAATTCAACTTAGATCCTAATGACAAATGCATTGTTGTTAATAATTATTATATATATATATACATTATTATATATATAATTATACATCAGGAGAGTCAGGTGAGTCTGTTACTTGCTCAGCTGGTATCCGTGTAGCAGGCACTCAGAGGCAGACGCCTGCAGGCTGCCACCGTTTTGCTATTGATCGTCACACACATTCATATCCTTTGTCTGCACTAAAATGCTTTCGCTGTAATATTTTATTCATTATTATATCGTGTGACAATCACATTGTTCAAAATCAGTGCATTGTTTTTCATCAAAGATCTGGAAAAATATAAATGTGGTAGATTAAGGTGCTGACGATTCTTTGTTTATCAATTCATCTGGTTGCTTTTTTACTTTCCTTTAGTGGAATTGTTCTTTGTGAATGCTTGTGTACAGCTATGGTTACAGACTCTCTCTCCACCTCCCTAAAATCTTATTTTAGTGTCATTTATTTGACAAAAAAACAAAGTTAAAGATGAATTTGACTGATAGCATTTGAGTTTTTTTGGTGACATCACACTGGATATGTAGAGCGGTTAAACGTTATCTCTCTCCAGGTTGATACATTTGCAGAAGCATAAAGATGTATTAATTAAATCATTCAAAAAAATACTACAAAATATAGTGAATTCAACAAATGCAATTCTATATTGTGATATTATCGTTTATCGTCAGCCCTACTGCTGACTGTGGATCTGCCGTACTGAATACTCTCCACTAAAGTATGTGGAGTTAAAAAATAATAATGTTTTAATGGGGAACCCATTTACAGACCCCCTGTGGGTCCTGGGACGCCAGTTTGGGGACCCTTAATCTTTAATAGCATTAATAATCCATTAATGGGGCACATTTGTTCCAGAGTATCCAAACTGACTCCAATTGAACCTTCAAAGTGATTGTGACTTTCTTCTGCATATTAACAGTTAATCCAGTATAACAGGCAGACGTCCGTACAATAATCCAGTTAACGCCTGCATTTAAATGTTCCTGTAGTCTCGTGCAAGTGTTGTTGGAGACTGTGCTTCTTAACAGTGTTGGGTCCATGACAGTTTACAAATCAGCAGTGAGAGACTGTTGAAGAGCCGTTTTCCTCTTTTCAGGTTAAACATCACCCTCAGAAGCACACAGGTTGAAAATGATAAATAAATGAAAGTCACAATGCAAAAATACCACAAGATCTAATGAAATAAACATATTAGTTTAGAATATTCTGCAACTATTTTGATAATTGATTCATAGTTGGTAGAGAATTTGGTTTTCAGCCTCTCAAATATGGAGATTATCTGC